>NC_059186.1:4796831-4814331 GCF_020631705.1 Daphnia magna | reverse complement strand
ATTGTATTATTTAACGACTTAAGAGCGACAGCTATTCTAGGACAACAATCTTTCGACTTTTAGGACGTGTAAACAATTTGACAATTGCATTCAACAATACTTTTATTTCAAATTGCATATTAATGTTGCGTAAGCAAGTTGTTGCTTACCAAAAATGTAGTAATGTTAAGAGAAGGAGAAGTTCGCCAATTGCATGTAGTGATATACTTAGGGTTCGTGAAGAGGTGATGTAACTAGGGAATCTGATTAGTTACAGTTTGTGTTTGTTACAGTTGCTTATGGATTCTTTGAATGAAAGGTCAATATTGGACGTAAAATGCATCGACCGGGAATCGAACCCGGGCCGCCCGCGTGGCAGGCGAGCATTCTACCACTGAACCATCGATGCTGATGAAATCAGTGCGGTTTTATGTCTTTATTCGTTACACATCATTTACAACAGTTTGTTTACTGCTATTTAAAACAATTAATTTTTTTTAGCTATAAATTCTGTAAATTCATCGACTTAATATTTCAGCTTCGATTTCTTACTAGCAGAGCGTAGTTTCGATCTACGGACCTCTGGGTTATGGGCCCAGCACGCTTCCGCTGCGCCACTCTGCTGTTGAAACTTGTTGTCTGCATTACGTTCCAATAACAGCTTTTGTAGCATTTTAAATTGCTGTGTTACTATCATGCATCGACCGCGTACCCAGCATTCTAACACAGAACCATCGATGCAAAATAATGGCAACTACTGTTCCCTACCAACACGAAATGGTTTTGTATTTTTTGGAACCTCTTACCCTTACCTAAGCAACTTGATTACCATCCGTGCTTTAGCGGAAAATGTTTTAGTCGGAAATAGTCTCTAAAACTGTCGAAGTTTCTTGGCCTCTATAGTATAGGAAAGCACAGAAAGCATCTGGCTAGTGTATCTATCTGATTCCGGTATGTCAATCAAGTTAATCACCACAATTCATTGGGATCTTACTTTAATGATGTACTACAGATCCCAAAAAACAAAATTCGATGGCGTACGTAGCACATGCATTTCAATGTTGTGCATTACTGGAATGCAAAACAGAACATTAGTTGCAAGATTTCGTGGCGCAATGGTAGCGCGCCTGACTCCAGATCAGGAGGTTGCGTGTTCAAATCACGTCGAGATCAGAGGGTTTGTTCTGCATTTTGTGCTTAATTGTATTATTTAACGACTTAAGAGCGACAGCTATTCTAGGACAACAATCTTTCGACTTTTAGGACGTGTAAACAATTTGACAATTGCATTCAACAATACTTTTATTTCAAATTGCATATTAATGTTGCGTAAGCAAGTTGTTGCTTACCAAAAATGTAGTAATGTTAAGAGAAGGAGAAGTTCGCCAATTGCATGTAGTGATATACTTAGGGTTCGTGAAGAGGTGATGTAACTAGGGAATCTGATTAGTTACAGTTTGTGTTTGTTACAGTTGCTTATGGATTCTTTGAATGAAAGGTCAATATTGGACGTAAAATGCATCGACCGGGAATCGAACCCGGGCCGCCCGCGTGGCAGGCGAGCATTCTACCACTGAACCATCGATGCTGATGAAATCAGTGCGGTTTTATGTCTTTATTCGTTACACATCATTTACAACAGTTTGTTTACTGCTATTTAAAACAATTAATTTTTTTAGCTATAAATTCTGTAAATGCATCGACTTAATATTTCAGCTTCGATTTCTTACTAGCAGAGCGTAGTTTCGATCTACGGACCTCTGGGTTATGGGCCCAGCACGCTTCCGCTGCGCCACTCTACTGTTGAAACTTGTTGTCTGCATTACGTTCCAATAACAGCTTTTGTAGCATTTTAAATTGCTGTGTTACTATCATGCATCGACCGCGTACCCAGCATTCTAACACAGAACCATCGATGCAAAATAATGGCAACTACTGTTCCCTACCAACACGAAATGGTTTTGTATTTTTTGGAACCTCTTACCCTTACCTAAGCAACTTGATTACCATCCGTGCTTTAGCGGAAAATGTTTTAGTCGGAAATAGTCTCTAAAACTGTCGAAGTTTCTTGGCCTCTATAGTATAGGAAAGCACAGAAAGCATCTGGCTAGTGTATCTATCTGATTCCGGTATGTCAATCAAGTTAATCACCACAATTCATTGGGAGCTTACTTTAATGATGTACTACAGATCCCAAAAAACAAAATTCGATGGCGTACGTAGCACATGCATTTCAATGTTGTGCATTACTGGAATGCAAAACAGAACATTAGTTGCAAGATTTCGTGGCGCAATGGTAGCGCGCCTGACTCCAGATCAGGAGGTTGCGTGTTCAAATCACGTCGAGATCAGAGGGTTTGTTCTGCATTTTGTGCTTAATTGTATTATTTAACGACTTAAGAGCGACAGCTATTCTAGGACAACAATCTTTCGACTTTTAGGACGTGTAAACAATTTGACAATTGCATTCAACAATACTTTTATTTCAAATTGCATATTAATGTTGCGTAAGCAAGTTGTTGCTTACCAAAAATGTAGTAATGTTAAGAGAAGGAGAAGTTCGCCAATTGCATGTAGTGATATACTTAGGGTTCGTGAAGAGGTGATGTAACTAGGGAATCTGATTAGTTACAGTTTGTGTTTGTTACAGTTGCTTATGGATTCTTTGAATGAAAGGTCAATATTGGACGTAAAATGCATCGACCGGGAATCGAACCCGGGCCGCCCGCGTGGCAGGCGAGCATTCTACCACTGAACCATCGATGCTGATGAAATCATTGCGGTTTTCTGTCTTTATTCGTTACACATCATTTACAACAGTTTGTTTACTGCTATTTAAAACAATTAATTTTTTTAGCTATAAATTCTGTAAATGCATCGACTTAATATTTCAGCTTCGATTTCTTACTAGCAGAGCGTAGTTTCGATCTACGGACCTCTGGGTTATGGGCCCAGCACGCTTCCGCTGCGCCACTCTGCTGTTGAAACTTGTTGTCTGCATTACGTTCCAATAACAGCTTTTGTAGCATTTTAAATTGCTGTGTTACTATCATGCATCGACCGCGTACCCAGCATTCTAACACAGAACCATCGATGCAAAATAATGGCAACTACTGTTCCCTACCAACACGAAATGGTTTTGTATTTTTTGGAACCTCTTACCCTTACCTAAGCAACTTGATTACCATCCGTGCTTTAGCGGAAAATGTTTTAGTCGGAAATAGTCTCTAAAACTGTCGAAGTTTCTTGGCCTCTATAGTATAGGAAAGCACAGAAAGCATCTGGCTAGTGTATCTATCTGATTCCGGTATGTCAATCAAGTTAATCACCACAATTCATTGGGATCTTACTTTAATGATGTACTACAGATCCCAAAAAACAAAATTCGATGGCGTACGTAGCACATGCATTTCAATGTTGTGCATTACTGGAATGCAAAACAGAACATTAGTTGCAAGATTTCGTGGCGCAATGGTAGCGCGCCTGACTCCAGATCAGGAGGTTGCGTGTTCAAATCACGTCGAGATCAGAGGGTTTGTTCTGCATTTTGTGCTTAATTGTATTATTTAACGACTTAAGAGCGACAGCTATTCTAGGACAACAATCTTTCGACTTTTAGGACGTGTAAACAATTTGACAATTGCATTCAACAATACTTTTATTTCAAATTGCATATTAATGTTGCGTAAGCAAGTTGTTGCTTACCAAAAATGTAGTAATGTTAAGAGAAGGAGAAGTTCGCCAATTGCATGTAGTGATATACTTAGGGTTCGTGAAGAGGTGATGTAACTAGGGAATCTGATTAGTTACAGTTTGTGTTTGTTACAGTTGCTTATGGATTCTTTGAATGAAAGGTCAATATTGGACGTAAAATGCATCGACCGGGAATCGAACCCGGGCCGCCCGCGTGGCAGGCGAGCATTCTACCACTGAACCATCGATGCTGATGAAATCAGTGCGGTTTTATGTCTTTATTCGTTACACATCATTTACAACAGTTTGTTTACTGCTATTTAAAACAATTAATTTTTTTAGCTATAAATTCTGTAAATGCATCGACTTAATATTTCAGCTTCGATTTCTTACTAGCAGAGCGTAGTTTCGATCTACGGACCTCTGGGTTATGGGCCCAGCACGCTTCCGCTGCGCCACTCTACTGTTGAAACTTGTTGTCTGCATTACGTTCCAATAACAGCTTTTGTAGCATTTTAAATTGCTGTGTTACTATCATGCATCGACCGCGTACCCAGCATTCTAACACAGAACCATCGATGCAAAATAATGGCAACTACTGTTCCCTACCAACACGAAATGGTTTTGTATTTTTTTGGAACCTCTTACCCTTACCTAAGCAACTTGATTACCATCCGTGCTTTAGCGGAAAATGTTTTAGTCGGAAATAGTCTCTAAAACTGTCGAAGTTTCTTGGCCTCTATAGTATAGGAAAGCACAGAAAGCATCTGGCTAGTGTATCTATCTGATTCCGGTATGTCAATCAAGTTAATCACCACAATTCATTGGGAGCTTACTTTAATGATGTACTACAGATCCCAAAAACACAAAATTCGATGGCGTACGTAGCACATGCATTTCAATGTTGTGCATTACTGGAATGCAAAACAGAACATTAGTTGCAAGATTTCGTGGCGCAATGGTAGCGCGCCTGACTCCAGATCAGGAGGTTGCGTGTTCAAATCACGTCGAGATCAGAGGGTTTGTTCTGCATTTTGTGCTTAATTGTATTATTTAACGACTTAAGAGCGACAGCTATTCTAGGACAACAATCTTTCGACTTTTAGGACGTGTAAACAATTTGACAATTGCATTCAACAATACTTTTATTTCAAATTGCATATTAATGTTGCGTAAGCAAGTTGTTGCTTACCAAAAATGTAGTAATGTTAAGAGAAGGAGAAGTTCGCCAATTGCATGTAGTGATATACTTAGGGTTCGTGAAGAGGTGATGTAACTAGGGAATCTGATTAGTTACAGTTTGTGTTTGTTACAGTTGCTTATGGATTCTTTGAATGAAAGGTCAATATTGGACGTAAAATGCATCGACCGGGAATCGAACCCGGGCCGCCCGCGTGGCAGGCGAGCATTCTACCACTGAACCATCGATGCTGATGAAATCATTGCGGTTTTCTGTCTTTATTCGTTACACATCATTTACAACAGTTTGTTTACTGCTATTTAAAACAATTAATTTTTTTAGCTATAAATTCTGTAAATGCATCGACTTAATATTGTAGCACCGAGGAATAACGCTGAGACTCAAGTAGCGATTAAGATTGTATTCATTGTGGGTGCGCTCACACACACACAGTACTAACAAACAGTTACAACTAGACTGGGGGCACAGCAAGGGACACACACAAGCATTTATGCACTAACGTAGACAGCAGCTACCGGGAGAAATATCTGCTGACAAGACTGCCGGACATCTCGGGTAGAGTTGCGGTCAATAGCCGATACAGAAGCGCCGGACGTGACAACTAGTCCATGGGGCCTCAAATAACCGCGACATCTCCCTCCCTAGATAGCGAGTCGTCCCGACCGCTAACTTTCCTATAAGACTCTATATCCCAAAAACTCAACATACCATGGGGAACATTTGACCCCTCTACACTCTACAAAGACAATACCTTGCCAAACATCAACCGAGAGAGAGAGAGAGAGAAAAAAAAAGTACATGAGTTCATAAAATAACATTAGTTGGGGGATTTTTCCACTTTCAGCAAGTCAACCGCTCCCGCCATCGAAGAATTTCCATGCAGTGTCGCTCTTCTCTACCAATTGGGTCTTCAGCTTTGCCAAGTCCTCCCCTCTGCTTCCCCTTCTCTGTCTCCGGCTGCTTTCACGCCGCTCTTTTTCTTCTCTACATTAATTCCTCCAACATTCTCTCGATCTTTTCCAACCTCGTTTCTACCGTTGCATCTTGCTGCGATGGGTCATACGTGGGTTTTTCCTCCCTTCCCATAACTCCCAGCATTCTCTCGATTTTTTCCAACCTCGTTTCTACCGTTGCATCTTGCTGCGATGGGTCATGCGTGGGTCTTTCCTCCCTTCCCATAACTCCCATAGCCCACTCGTATTGCTTCCCTCGATCGGTCATCTCCTGGAAGCGCTTTACTTCCTGGAGGAACTCATCGCAGTTAGTGGGCTTTAAGCTCCATAATTGTTCTAGTACACTAGGTCTCAACCCCTGCCAGAGATACGATAGCTTCGTGGCTTCGGCCATACGCGCGTTTACCCTCCTGCACAGATCAAGCACGTCGTAGTAGTACTCCAAGGTCGATTCCTCAATTCCTTGCTTCCTCGCACGCAATTTGGCCTCATTATGTCGCACATAGTTTACGGGCGTAAACTGTGTCAACAGTGTCGATTTAATTCCCCTGACCACCGGGGGCCCTTGTACGTCCGACCACGCATTGGGAAGATTGCCCGTTGCCTCCATGCACGCATACCATTTGCCCGCAGCCCCTCTAATGACAGCTCAATGTGATCCCGTAACTCGTTTTCACCCCATCGGTTGTATCTACCCACCTTTTCGTAGCGATGGATCCAACTCACTACGTCTTCCCCATCCCGACCGGTGAATGTGGGTGGAGTCTGGAATTTGATTTGGGCTGCCATCCCTACGGTATTGAGGGGGCGACTGCCACGGCCACAACAGAATTCCTCGCTAACCTGCCGCGTAACAATCGAGCGCTTGCAACCGAAGATCTCCGTGGAAAAGCGCCAAAATCCCACTTTACTCCCTCTTCACTGTCCTCAGAATCAGAGCTGTCCTCGCCGTCCGCCCACGCTAGAGTTTCCTCCTCGCTAATACTAGCTTGATGTTGCCCCAAATTACTTACTCTCGTTATTACCCGTGTACGGTCTTCCCACCCGGATAATCCTCCTGGCTCACCTACACAGTCGTCCACTCGACTCCCGTTCCTTCGCACAAGGTTACTCGGGTTGAGGGTTTCGACGATACCACCTACAATTGCTTGATCAACCCTTGGCGCAAATCGCCCAAACTCGTCGTGAGGGCGTTGTCTTCCCCTGGCTCTACCAGCACCCCCACTCATCTACTGCCTTCTGACTATTTGTCTAAAGCCCGATCCTCAGATCGCCCACAACGGTAACCTACCGCCTCCCGACGAACGACTCTTCGTCTAAATCCGATCTTCCGATCGCTCACAACGGTAACCTACCGCCTCCCGACGAACGACTCTTCGTCTAAATCCGATCCTCCGATCGCTCACAACGGTAACCTACCGCCTCCCGACGAACGACTCTTCGTCCTAACTCCCGATTTTTCAATCGTTACCGGCGGTGATCTACCGCCTTGCAGCGCACCACTGTCCGCCTCTACGCCCACTTAATCACCACTAGGTCCCACCTACCTCCCCAGAAATTCTTATGGCCGTCCCCGCGCTATCGCACCCTAATCGCCCGTCACACGGCCGGTGCTGTGGCTTCGTACCCCAACAGTTTAAGGCGCATAGGCCAGTTGGGTCGACGACTCTCGGAAGCCCCTAACAGCCTCCGCCTCCGCACAACTAGAGCACAATAGAATGAAACAGCGCAAAGACTTACCACAAGTTCTGCATCTCCACCATGTAGCACCGAGGAATAACGCTGAGACTCAAGTAGCGATTAAGATTGTATTCATTGTGGGTGCGCTCACACACACACAGTACTAACAAACAGTTACAACTAGACTGGGGGCACAGCAAGGGACACACACAAGCATTTATGCACTAACGTAGACAGCAGCTACCGGGAGAAATATCTGCTGACAAGACTGCCGGACATCTCGGGTAGAGTTGCGGTCAATAGCCGATACAGAAGCGCCGGACGTGACAACTAGTCCATGGGGCCTCAAATAACCGCGACAATATTTCAGCTTCGATTTCTTACTAGCAGAGCGTAGTTTCGATCTACGGACCTCTGGGTTATGGGCCCAGCACGCTTCCGCTGCGCCACTCTGCTGTTGAAACTTGTTGTCTGCATTACGTTCCAATAACAGCTTTTGTAGCATTTTAAATTGCTGTGTTACTATCATGCATCGACCGCGTACCCAGCATTCTAACACAGAACCATCGATGCAAAATAATGGCAACTACTGTTCCCTACCAACACGAAATGGTTTTGTATTTTTTTGGAACCTCTTACCCTTACCTAAGCAACTTGATTACCATCCGTGCTTTAGCGGAAAATGTTTTAGTCGGAAATAGTCTCTAAAACTGTCGAAGTTTCTTGGCCTCTATAGTATAGGAAAGCACAGAAAGCATCTGGCTAGTGTATCTATCTGATTCCGGTATGTCAATCAAGTTAATCACCACAATTCATTGGGATCTTACTTTAATGATGTACTACAGATCCCCAAAAACAAAATTCGATGGCGTACGTAGCACATGCATTTCAATGTTGTGCATTACTGGAATGCAAAACAGAACATTAGTTGCAAGATTTCGTGGCGCAATGGTAGCGCGCCTGACTCCAGATCAGGAGGTTGCGTGTTCAAATCACGTCGAGATCAGAGGGTTTGTTCTGCATTTTGTGCTTAATTGTATTATTTAACGACTTAAGAGCGACAGCTATTCTAGGACAACAATCTTTCGACTTTTAGGACGTGTAAACAATTTGACAATTGCATTCAACAATACTTTTATTTCAAATTGCATATTAATGTTGCGTAAGCAAGTTGTTGCTTACCAAAAATGTAGTAATGTTAAGAGAAGGAGAAGTTCGCCAATTGCATGTAGTGATATACTTAGGGTTCGTGAAGAGGTGATGTAACTAGGGAATCTGATTAGTTACAGTTTGTGTTTGTTACAGTTGCTTATGGATTCTTTGAATGAAAGGTCAATATTGGACGTAAAATGCATCGACCGGGAATCGAACCCGGGCCGCCCGCGTGGCAGGCGAGCATTCTACCACTGAACCATCGATGCTGATGAAATCAGTGCGGTTTTATGTCTTTATTCGTTACACATCATTTACAACAGTTTGTTTACTGCTATTTAAAACAATTAATTTTTTTAGCTATAAATTCTGTAAATGCATCGACTTAATATTTCAGCTTCGATTTCTTACTAGCAGAGCGTAGTTTCGATCTACGGACCTCTGGGTTATGGGCCCAGCACGCTTCCGCTGCGCCACTCTGCTGTTGAAACTTGTTGTCTGCATTACGTTCCAATAACAGCTTTTGTAGCATTTTAAATTGCTGTGTTACTATCATGCATCGACCGCGTACCCAGCATTCTAACACAGAACCATCGATGCAAAATAATGGCAACTACTGTTCCCTACCAACACGAAATGGTTTTGTATTTTTTGGAACCTCTTACCCTTACCTAAGCAACTTGATTACCATCCGTGCTTTAGCGGAAAATGTTTTAGTCGGAAATAGTCTCTAAAACTGTCGAAGTTTCTTGGCCTCTATAGTATAGGAAAGCACAGAAAGCATCTGGCTAGTGTATCTATCTGATTCCGGTATGTCAATCAAGTTAATCACCACAATTCATTGGGATCTTACTTTAATGATGTACTACAGATCCCAAAAAACAAAATTCGATGGCGTACGTAGCACATGCATTTCAATGTTGTGCATTACTGGAATGCAAAACAGAACATTAGTTGCAAGATTTCGTGGCGCAATGGTAGCGCGCCTGACTCCAGATCAGGAGGTTGCGTGTTCAAATCACGTCGAGATCAGAGGGTTTGTTCTGCATTTTGTGCTTAATTGTATTATTTAACGACTTAAGAGCGACAGCTATTCTAGGACAACAATCTTTCGACTTTTAGGACGTGTAAACAATTTGACAATTGCATTCAACAATACTTTTATTTCAAATTGCATATTAATGTTGCGTAAGCAAGTTGTTGCTTACCAAAAATGTAGTAATGTTAAGAGAAGGAGAAGTTCGCCAATTGCATGTAGTGATATACTTAGGGTTCGTGAAGAGGTGATGTAACTAGGGAATCTGATTAGTTACAGTTTGTGTTTGTTACAGTTGCTTATGGATTCTTTGAATGAAAGGTCAATATTGGACGTAAAATGCATCGACCGGGAATCGAACCCGGGCCGCCCGCGTGGCAGGCGAGCATTCTACCACTGAACCATCGATGCTGATGAAATCATTGCGGTTTTCTGTCTTTATTCGTTACACATCATTTACAACAGTTTGTTTACTGCTATTTAAAACAATTAATTTTTTTAGCTATAAATTCTGTAAATGCATCGACTTAATATTTCAGCTTCGATTTCTTACTAGCAGAGCGTAGTTTCGATCTACGGACCTCTGGGTTATGGGCCCAGCACGCTTCCGCTGCGCCACTCTGCTGTTGAAACTTGTTGTCTGCATTACGTTCCAATAACAGCTTTTGTAGCATTTTAAATTGCTGTGTTACTATCATGCATCGACCGCGTACCCAGCATTCTAACACAGAACCATCGATGCAAAATAATGGCAACTACTGTTCCCTACCAACACGAAATGGTTTTGTATTTTTTTGGAACCTCTTACCCTTACCTAAGCAACTTGATTACCATCCGTGCTTTAGCGGAAAATGTTTTAGTCGGAAATAGTCTCTAAAACTGTCGAAGTTTCTTGGCCTCTATAGTATAGGAAAGCACAGAAAGCATCTGGCTAGTGTATCTATCTGATTCCGGTATGTCAATCAAGTTAATCACCACAATTCATTGGGATCTTACTTTAATGATGTACTACAGATCCCAAAAAACAAAATTCGATGGCGTACGTAGCACATGCATTTCAATGTTGTGCATTACTGGAATGCAAAACAGAACATTAGTTGCAAGATTTCGTGGCGCAATGGTAGCGCGCCTGACTCCAGATCAGGAGGTTGCGTGTTCAAATCACGTCGAGATCAGAGGGTTTGTTCTGCATTTTGTGCTTAATTGTATTATTTAACGACTTAAGAGCGACAGCTATTCTAGGACAACAATCTTTCGACTTTTAGGACGTGTAAACAATTTGACAATTGCATTCAACAATACTTTTATTTCAAATTGCATATTAATGTTGCGTAAGCAAGTTGTTGCTTACCAAAAATGTAGTAATGTTAAGAGAAGGAGAAGTTCGCCAATTGCATGTAGTGATATACTTAGGGTTCGTGAAGAGGTGATGTAACTAGGGAATCTGATTAGTTACAGTTTGTGTTTGTTACAGTTGCTTATGGATTCTTTGAATGAAAGGTCAATATTGGACGTAAAATGCATCGACCGGGAATCGAACCCGGCCGCCCCGCGTGGCAGGCGAGCATTCTACCACTGAACCATCGATGCTGATGAAATCAGTGCGGTTTTATGTCTTTATTCGTTACACATCATTTACAACAGTTTGTTTACTGCTATTTAAAACAATTAATTTTTTTAGCTATAAATTCTGTAAATGCATCGACTTAATATTTCAGCTTCGATTTCTTACTAGCAGAGCGTAGTTTCGATCTACGGACCTCTGGGTTATGGGCCCAGCACGCTTCCGCTGCGCCACTCTGCTGTTGAAACTTGTTGTCTGCATTACGTTCCAATAACAGCTTTTGTAGCATTTTAAATTGCTGTGTTACTATCATGCATCGACCGCGTACCCAGCATTCTAACACAGAACCATCGATGCAAAATAATGGCAACTACTGTTCCCTACCAACACGAAATGGTTTTGTATTTTTTTGGAACCTCTTACCCTTACCTAAGCAACTTGATTACCATCCGTGCTTTAGCGGAAAATGTTTTAGTCGGAAATAGTCTCTAAAACTGTCGAAGTTTCTTGGCCTCTATAGTATAGGAAAGCACAGAAAGCATCTGGCTAGTGTATCTATCTGATTCCGGTATGTCAATCAAGTTAATCACCACAATTCATTGGGAGCTTACTTTAATGATGTACTACAGATCCCAAAAAACAAAATTCGATGGCGTACGTAGCACATGCATTTCAATGTTGTGCATTACTGGAATGCAAAACAGAACATTAGTTGCAAGATTTCGTGGCGCAATGGTAGCGCGCCTGACTCCAGATCAGGAGGTTGCGTGTTCAAATCACGTCGAGATCAGAGGGTTTGTTCTGCATTTTGTGCTTAATTGTATTATTTAACGACTTAAGAGCGACAGCTATTCTAGGACAACAATCTTTCGACTTTTAGGACGTGTAAACAATTTGACAATTGCATTCAACAATACTTTTATTTCAAATTGCATATTAATGTTGCGTAAGCAAGTTGTTGCTTACCAAAAATGTAGTAATGTTAAGAGAAGGAGAAGTTCGCCAATTGCATGTAGTGATATACTTAGGGTTCGTGAAGAGGTGATGTAACTAGGGAATCTGATTAGTTACAGTTTGTGTTTGTTACAGTTGCTTATGGATTCTTTGAATGAAAGGTCAATATTGGACGTAAAATGCTTCGACCGGGAATCGAACCCGGGCCGCCCGCGTGGCAGGCGAGCATTCTACCACTGAACCATCGATGCTGATGAAATCAGTGCGGTTTTATGTCTTTATTCGTTACACATCATTTAACTGATGAAATGTTTTAGCTCCTTGTATTATTTTTACATTTTATCCATTTACATCCAAAAAACCCTTTAAAAAAAAATTTTTTATTATGCTTTAACCAAAACAAATATTGAATTTTAATGCATATCTTTCTTTAATTTTAGTACTCTATAGAATTTATTTATTTATTCTTTTCATCCATGATTTTTTTTTTTCATTTGATTTCACACTTTCTTCGGTTTTTAAATTATTATTTTTTTTTTTTTAAATTCTTCATTAATTTTTTTATTCCACAATTTCTTTGTTTTTAAAATTTTTTCTTTATTCTTCACTAAATTTTTTTATTCCACAATTTCTTCGGTTTCTTTTTTTTTTATTCTTTACAAAATTATTTAATTTTTAATTTTTAGTACTTAAAACATCTATTTTGCTATTTTTTTTCTTTCTTTCTTAAATTTCTAAATTCCTCTCTTTCTATATTTTTTTAGAATCTTCTCTTCAGATTTTTAATGGTTTTTTTTAAATTTTTCTAACAATATTTTACCGATTTTTTCTTTATTTGTTTGTTTTTAGTCAATAAGAATTACTGTTTTATTCTTTCATATGTAAGTGGGCCCAGGGTAGCAATGGCAGAGGTAGGAGCATCTAGTAGAAATGCTACTAGAGTAAGACTCCATGGGACAATCATTAAAATCCCAGTTCCTCTGCCAATTATTTTAAAATGTGGGGAGAAATCCTGTCAAGGTGAGCGAGGTAGCGGTCCCTGGTCTGGGGATCGCAAGAGACAATTGGCGGAGACACACATAAAAGAAAGACATTCTAGGAGAGGGGTTCAGTACACCACCCAGTATGTCTGCCTTGGCTGTAAAAAGGAATTTAATTCCTTTATTTCAGCCGGCAGACATGCAAGACCTTGTACTGAGTCCCTTTCCTCCAGTATTCTCCGCCAATCCCTCGAACTAACCATTGCATCTGCAATGGATGGTTCGCAGGGGTCTCCTAATCCCGCTCACTCTTCTCTCCCCACGTTTTCCCCTTCCAGAATTGAAGGGGACAAAATCATTTTAAAATACCCTGGTAAACCCACGAAGTGTCCTAGGTGTGAGTGGACTACCTTGGCAACTAACACCAGAGCAATGGGTAGTATCCACAGACACCTAGAGACAGCCCACACACTCCGACTAGTTAAATATTGGGAATGCGGAGTGTGTGGATTTGCTGGAGATGGCCCTACACTAAAAGGACATTACCAAAGGTTACATTCTAATAACAACCCATCACCCTCCATCCGATTTGCTGGGATATCCAGTATGGATGGCTCAAACCGTGACTCTTCTGCTGCAGTGATCTCTCTAGAGGATGTTACTGCAACAGAAGACGAGCGTGATGAGCTATCCGTGGTGGAAATCCCAGCGATCGAGGAATCCCCTGGTAATGTCCTATCTCCAGCAAATTTTACCGCTAGCCCTATTTTAGATCTTGGGAGGGAGTTCGCCTCCTCTTTTAATACACAAAATTTTAGTTGGCTTTATGAACTCCCCCACAAGAAAATACTAGCCCCACAATTTTATCACAAGAGATTTTAGACCCTTCACCTAACCCCGAGACCTTATCCTTTGTCCCCAGTCAGCACAGCAATCGAGGACGTAGTCACCACAGCTCAGAAGAGCAGAGTCAAAGAGACGACGATTTTGTCAGTCTCTGGGTTCCTGCCTTCTTGAGCTGTGAGACTCTACATGACCTAGACGATGTCCTCGAACGTTGCACAGCTGACTGGCTCCCTAAAGCACAAATTTTACAAGACCCTAGCCCTGAACAACCCCGAGGAAACCCTGACAAAAGAAAAAGAAACCAAAACCGGCAGATGCAGAAGGCCCGGCGACATATCAAGCAAAAGGCGTACGAGGCGAGGAAGATTCAGCGGCTCTTCAACATTTACCCAAGAAGAGCCGTTCGACAGGTGCTCGAAGACCGTTTACCCTCCTACGATGGTACTGTACAAGCTGCGGAGGAATATCTCAAGAGGACTTACAACCGATTGAGACCATCTCCGCAGCAGTGCCAAAGTGCGAGGGAACTCTACGACACCTGCGACTGGTCCCAACCTTCAGAGGACCAGATGAACTTCCTTAATCGTGCGCCAACCCAACAAGAGCTTGAAGCTAAGCTCCGCCGGGCTACCAACACATCACCAGGGGTTGATGGCCTAGAATACCGTCATCTTAGAGCCATCGACCCCAACTGCCTTCTGCTGGAAACAGTTTGTAAAATGGTTTGGAAGCTAGGGGTTCCTAATTGTTGGAAGACATCGCGAACTGTCCCCATTTTCAAGAAAGGGGACACTAGCGACTATTCCAACTTTAGACCAATATCCCTTCTTCCTACCATTTACAAACTGTTCTCGGGAGTGATCAGCCAGAGAATAACGCAAGTCGCTTCAGACCTTGGCTGGTTATCTCCCGAGCAAAAGGGTTTCCTCCCGGGGGTCCATGGTATTCAGGAACATACACAGCTCTTACAGACGGTTGTCGAGGAGACAAAGACCAAACGAAAGCACATGTCTATTGCATGGCTGGACATGTGCAACGCGTTTGGATCTGTGCCTCACGCCGTTCTGAATGAGCTGTTCACATCACTTCCAATACCAGAGGACCTCCGGCGCATCCTGGTGGACATATATTCGGGAAATCGGATGGATTTTGCCGTCGGGAAAGAATCCATCCGCATTTTCCCAACAGCAGGTGTTCGCCAGGGTGACGCTCTTAGTTCCCCTATTTTTAACCTGGCTTCCGAACCCCTCGTCAGGGCCGGAAAGTCCAATATTAACCCCGGATTTTTAATATTTGGCTCGCTCATGAAAACCACGGCATATGCTGACGACATTGCCGTGGTTACAAATTCTCCCTCCGAGCTCCAAAACATTTTAAACGTTTTTACCCTCACCGCAAACACCTTGGGGCTGCAATTTAATGCCGGGAAGTGTGCTTGCCTGGTCTTCGACAAAGGCAAGCCGTCTGACGCCCAGTGCCGAATTGGTGATCAATTAATTCGGTGCTTGGGTCCAGACGACCAAGAAACATATCTTGGTACACCGATCGGAGGAAAATTGCGGTTCCGACCACCAACTGACCTTATCCCTAACCTGGACAAGATTGCCGCCTCCCACCTCGCACCATGGCAAAAACTTGAAATCTTCCGTAGCCACCTTCTTCCCTCCCTTTCCCATCACCTCGCTTCGGGTCGGGTCCTGAAAGACTGTCTTACCCAACTGGACACTGAGTGTAGGAAGTTTCTAGGCCTAATTTGCAACCTTCCCAATCACGCAACGGTCCCGTTTTTCTACGCGGACCGGCGGGTTGGGGGCCTAGGAACATGCCGCCTCACTGATGATGCCGATATCTGGACCATCGCCAGGGCTGCTCAGCTCCTCACTTGTAGAGACCCTACAGTGAGGAACATATGCCGAGAGCAGCTCCATGACACCATCCGGCGAGGGTTCAGAAACGAGCATCCAGGAGTGTTGCCAGTTGGAGAATATCTTTCGGGATCCGTGGATGGGGGCTCTACAGACTGAGGTACGCGGAGGCAGGGTCCAATCTTTGGACTCTTGCCCGCCAAGCTGCCAAACGACTGGGAGTGCGGATTGATGTATCCGGCGACGAAAATCTAAGAATTGTCGCCGATGACGTCTCCGTAAGCCCAGTCAAGGCAGTCCGCGGACTTCGGAAAGTAGCTCGGCAGCGCTATACCAGGGACCACTAATTTCCGACAAGAGCCACCAGGGAGTAGTTGCCACTGGCCTCTCCCTGGAAGACAAGTCGAAAGACATGGCTCGCCTGGTATCCTGCCGTACGCCCCTCTCCTTCCGCGACTGGAGATATCTTCACAGGGCCCGGCTCGACATCCTTCCTCTTCGGGGGCACTCGTGGTTTTGCTCACAGGAGCAAGATACGAGTTGCCGCCGATGCGGAAAGGAAAACGAGACCGGGTTTCATGTGCTTAACCACTGTGAAGAAGGTCTCCAGCTCGCCACCAAGAGGCACAACACCATCCAAGATCTCTTGGAATCGCTGCTAGTCAAGCAGGGACATGACGTCACGATCAACAATGCCATCCCCGGGCAAAGGTTAAGACCGGATGTTGAATTTCAACTATCCGGTTCCCGGGTGATGGTTGACGTCGTGGTCTGCTATGACCAACCAGGGAGTATGGAGAATGCCTACCAGCGGAAATATGATAAATATTCTTCGCATGGGAGGATTCTCCCCCTGGTTGTCGGGTCTCTTGGATCATGGTACCCCAGGAACGACGAAATCCGTTCGATTCTCGGAATCAACGGAAGATCCTGGGGTGCCTTCCGATTCAAGGCCCGATTGGCAGCGATCCAGGGATCAATGGATATGGTGTGTTCCCATTTCCATCATGGTGCACCAAACCCCGAAGCTGAGGATATCCCCCCTTTTCCCGTAGAAACTCCCTACCCAGTAGATTAGTAGATTCTTTCCCTCATATTTTATTTATGTAATTTTAGTAATATTTTAAAATGCACCTACCTCATACATGTTTATTCCCCTTCCGGAAACCCCTCCATAAACTAACCACTGAACCATCGATGCTGATGAAATCAGTGCGGTTTTATGTCTTTATTCGTTACACATCATTTACAACAGTTTGTTTACTGCTATTTAAAACAATTAATTTTTTTTAGCTATAAATTCTGTAAATGCATCGACTTAATATTTCAGCTTCGATTTCTTACTAGCAGAGCGTAGTTTCGATCTACGGACCTCTGGGTTATGGGCCCAGCACGCTTCCGCTGCGCCACTCTGCTGTTGAAACTTGTTGTCTGCATTACGTTCCAATAACAGCTTTTGTAGCATTTTAAATTGCTGTGTTACTATCATGCATCGACCGCGTACCCAGCATTCTAACACAGAACCATCGATGCAAAATAATGGCAACTACTGTTCCCTACCAACACGAAATGGTTTTGTATTTTTTGGAACCTCTTA
>NC_059186.1:4656831-4784331 GCF_020631705.1 Daphnia magna | reverse complement strand
GTCTTTCGACTTGTCTTCCAGGGAGAGGCCAGTGGCAACTACTCCCTGGTGGCTCTTGTCGGAAATTAGGTCCCTGGTATAGCGCTGCCGAGCTACTTTCCGAAGTCCGCGGACTGCCTTGACTGGGCTTACGGAGACGTCATCGGCGACAATTCTTAGATTTTCGTCGCCGGATACATCAATCCGCACTCCCAGTCGTTTGGCAGCTTGGCGGGCAAGAGTCCAAAGATTGGACCCTGCCTCCGCGTACCTCAGTCTGTAGAGCCCCCCATCCACGGATCCCGAAAGATATTCCCCAACTGGCAACACTCCTGGATGCTCGTTTCTGAACCCTCGCCGGATGGTGTCATGGAGCTGCTCTCGGCATATGTTCCTCACTGTAGGGTCTCTACAAGTGAGGAGCTGAGCAGCCCTGGCGATGGTCCAGATATCGGCATCATCAGTGAGGCGGCATGTTCCTAGGCCCCCAACCCGCCGGTCCGCGTAGAAAAACGGGACCGTTGCGTGATTGGGAAGGTTGCAAATTAGGCCTAGAAACTTCCTACCACTCAGTGTCCAGTTGGGTAAGACAGTCTTTCAGGACCCGACCCGAAGCGAGGTGATGGGAAAGGGAGGGAAGAAGGTGGCTACGGAAGATTTCAAGTTTTTGCCATGGTGCGAGGTGGGAGGCGGCAATCTTGTCGAGGTTAGGGATAAGGTCAGTTGGTGGTCGGAACCGCAATTTTCCTCCGATCGGTGTACCAAGGTATGTTTCTTGGTCGTCTGGACCCAAGCACCGAATTAATTGATCACCAATTCGGCACTGGGCGTCAGACGGCTTGCCTTTGTCGAAGACCAGGCAAGCACACTTCCCGGCATTAAATTGCAGCCCCAAGGTGTTTGCGGTGAGGGTAAAAACGTTTAAAATGTTTTGGAGCTCGGAGGGAGAATTTGTAACCACGGCAATGTCGTCAGCATATGCCGTGGTTTTCACGAGCGAGCCAAATAATAAAAATCCGGGGTTAATATTGGACTTTCCGGCCCTGACGAGGGGCTCGGAAGCCAGGTTAAAAATAGGGGAACTAAGAGCGTCACCCTGGCGAACACCTGCTGTCGGGAAAATGCGGATGGATTCTTTTCCAACGGCAAAAAAGCACGGAAAATATGCGGGAAGAAATTGCATATTAACAATAAAATACATAAAACGTCGGAAAAATCCATAACAAGAATACAGTTAGGAGAATGTTGTGAACAATTTGTGCATCATGTTGACCTTAAGTACCAACCAAGTGTTTCCTAACCACCTCCATCTATTCGTGGATCGCTGCCAACCGGTTCCCTCCTGAATGTAGACCAGCTAGGGTGGTCTACTCCTAAAAGAGACCGGATGTAGTCATTTAGAGGGTACGAAGAATCTAGATCTCCAAGCACCAGTGGCAGCCTTCGCCCTAGGTGTTGTTACTTGAGGACTTTCGGTCTGTATGCTACTTCGAGCATGTCGCAGAGATTGTAGAGGAGAAAACGTGTCCTCGGTAGTATAGTGGTCAGTATCCCCGCCTGTCACGCGGGAGACCGGGGTTCAATTCCCCCGCCGGGGAGAAGCTCAGCTTTGGTGTTTCAAGTATATGCTTCTTTTTAAACAGCAACCGATAAACAACAACAACAACCTTAAAAAAAAACAGAATCTTGCTCTGGTTACTTTTTCCTTCGCTCTCCTTCGTGTAGAACAAGTCTACAACATTGAGCACTAGTTTCGTAAACGTTGACACTTGAACCACGTTCTTCTCGACCACGAGAATACACATTCGATTTTGACTCAAAGAATCCGACATCACACGCCATCTGATGTTTATCTCTTGAACAGAGTAGTGCAGATGACTGGCATTGCGCCTAACCACACACCATCTGCTGTTCGTCTCTTCAACTACATAGCCAAATTGAGTTCAAGTTATGTCTTTTGTCGAACTAGGAACCTGCTAATGGGGACATCACTTTCAACCCGGATGTATAGCTTTTGATCTCTAAAAGCGTCCTCGGTAGTATATTGGGTTGACCTCATTATACTTACATTCCGTGAAAACGCGGAATGACCACACATAAAAAAATTCCAATCAAAGTACATAAGCAACATGAAAACTAATACTTGAAGAATTTACGGAGATAGGGAAAAAGCACGGAAAATATGCGGGAAGAAATTGCATATTAACAATAAAATACATAAAACGTCGGAAAAATCCATAACAAGAATACAGTTAGGAGAATGTTGTGAACAATTTGTGCATCATGTTGACCTTAAGTACCAACCAAGTGTTTCCTAACCACCTCCATCTATTCGTGGATCGCTGCCAACCGGTTCCCTCCTGAATGTAGACCAGCTAGGGTGGTCTACTCCTAAAAGAGACCGGATGTAGTCATTTAGAGGGGTACGAAGAATCTAGATCTCCAAGCACCAGTGGCAGCCTTCGCCCTAGGTGTTGTTACTTGAGGACTTTCGGTCTGTATGCTACTTCGAGCATGTCGCAGAGATTGTAGAGGAGAAAACGTGTCCTCGGTAGTATAGTGGTCAGTATCCCCGCCTGTCACGCGGGAGACCGGGGTTCAATTCCCCGCCGGGGAGAAGCTCAGCTTTGGTGTTTCAAGTATATGCTTCTTTTTAAACAGCAACCGATAAACAACAACAACAACCTTAAAAAAAAACAGAATCTTGCTCTGGTTACTTTTTCCTTCGCTCTCCTTCGTGTAGAACAAGTCTACAACATTGAGCACTAGTTTCGTAAACGTTGACACTTGAACCACGTTCTTCTCGACCACGAGAATACACATTCGATTTTGACTCAAAGAATCCGACATCACACGCCATCTGATGTTTATCTCTTGAACAGAGTAGTGCAGATGACTGGCATTGCGCCTAACCACACACCATCTGCTGTTCGTCTCTTCAACTACATAGCCAAATTGAGTTCAAGTTATGTCTTTTGTCGAACTAGGAACCTGCTAATGGGGACATCACTTTCAACCCGGATGTATAGCTTTTGATCTCTAAAAGCGTCCTCGGTAGTATATTGGGTTGACCTCATTATACTTACATTCCGTGAAAACGCGGAATGACCACACATAAAAAAATTCCAATCAAAGTACATAAGCAACATGAAAACTAATACTTGAAGAATTTACGGAGATAGGGAAAAAGCACGGAAAATATGCGGGAAGAAATTGCATATTAACAATAAAATACATAAAACGTCGGAAAAATCCATAACAAGAATACAGTTAGGAGAATGTTGTGAACAATTTGTGCATCATGTTGACCTTAAGTACCAACCAAGTGTTTCCTAACCACCTCCATCTATTCGTGGATCGCTGCCAACCGGTTCCCTCCTGAATGTAGACCAGCTAGGGTGGTCTACTCCTAAAAGAGACCGGATGTAGTCATTTAGAGGGTACGAAGAATCTAGATCTCCAAGCACCAGTGGCAGCCTTCGCCCTAGGTGTTGTTACTTGAGGACTTTCGGTCTGTATGCTACTTCGAGCATGTCGCAGAGATTGTAGAGGAGAAAACGTGTCCTCGGTAGTATAGTGGTCAGTATCCCCGCCTGTCACGCGGGAGACCGGGGTTCAATTCCCCGCCGGGGAGAAGCTCAGCTTTGGTGTTTCAAGTATATGCTTCTTTTTAAACAGCAACCGATAAACAACAACAACAACCTTAAAAAAAAACAGAATCTTGCTCTGGTTACTTTTTCCTTCGCTCTCCTTCGTGTAGAACAAGTCTACAACATTGAGCACTAGTTTCGTAAACGTTGACACTTGAACCACGTTCTTCTCGACCACGAGAATACACATTCGATTTTGACTCAAAGAATCCGACATCACACGCCATCTGATGTTTATCTCTTGAACAGAGTAGTGCAGATGACTGGCATTGCGCCTAACCACACACCATCTGCTGTTCGTCTCTTCAACTACATAGCCAAATTGAGTTCAAGTTATGTCTTTTGTCGAACTAGGAACCTGCTAATGGGGACATCACTTTCAACCCGGATGTATAGCTTTTGATCTCTAAAAGCGTCCTCGGTAGTATATTGGGTTGACCTCATTATACTTACATTCCGTGAAAACGCGGAATGACCACACATAAAAAAATTCCAATCAAAGTACATAAGCAACATGAAAACTAATACTTGAAGAATTTACGGAGATAGGGAAAAAGCACGGAAAATATGCGGGAAGAAATTGCATATTAACAATAAAATACATAAAACGTCGGAAAAATCCATAACAAGAATACAGTTAGGAGAATGTTGTGAACAATTTGTGCATCATGTTGACCTTAAGTACCAACCAAGTGTTTCCTAACCACCTCCATCTATTCGTGGATCGCTGCCAACCGGTTCCCTCCTGAATGTAGACCAGCTAGGGTGGTCTACTCCTAAAAGAGACCGGATGTAGTCATTTAGAGGGTACGAAGAATCTAGATCTCCAAGCACCAGTGGCAGCCTTCGCCCTAGGTGTTGTTACTTGAGGACTTTCGGTCTGTATGCTACTTCGAGCATGTCGCAGAGATTGTAGAGGAGAAAACGTGTCCTCGGTAGTATAGTGGTCAGTATCCCCGCCTGTCACGCGGGAGACCGGGGTTCAATTCCCCGCCGGGGAGAAGCTCAGCTTTGGTGTTTCAAGTATATGCTTCTTTTTAAACAGCAACCGATAAACAACAACAACAACCTTAAAAAAAAACAGAATCTTGCTCTGGTTACTTTTTCCTTCGCTCTCCTTCGTGTAGAACAAGTCTACAACATTGAGCACTAGTTTCGTAAACGTTGACACTTGAACCACGTTCTTCTCGACCACGAGAATACACATTCGATTTTGACTCAAAGAATCCGACATCACACGCCATCTGATGTTTATCTCTTGAACAGAGTAGTGCAGATGACTGGCATTGCGCCTAACCACACACCATCTGCTGTTCGTCTCTTCAACTACATAGCCAAATTGAGTTCAAGTTATGTCTTTTGTCGAACTAGGAACCTGCTAATGGGGACATCACTTTCAACCCGGATGTATAGCTTTTGATCTCTAAAAGCGTCCTCGGTAGTATATTGGGTTGACCTCATTATACTTACATTCCGTGAAAACGCGGAATGACCACACATAAAAAAATTCCAATCAAAGTACATAAGCAACATGAAAACTAATACTTGAAGAATTTACGGAGATAGGGAAAAAGCACGGAAAATATGCGGGAAGAAATTGCATATTAACAATAAAATACATAAAACGTCGGAAAAATCCATAACAAGAATACAGTTAGGAGAATGTTGTGAACAATTTGTGCATCATGTTGACCTTAAGTACCAACCAAGTGTTTCCTAACCACCTCCATCTATTCGTGGATCGCTGCCAACCGGTTCCCTCCTGAATGTAGACCAGCTAGGGTGGTCTACTCCTAAAAGAGACCGGATGTAGTCATTTAGAGGGTACGAAGAATCTAGATCTCCAAGCACCAGTGGCAGCCTTCGCCCTAGGTGTTGTTACTTGAGGACTTTCGGTCTGTATGCTACTTCGAGCATGTCGCAGAGATTGTAGAGGAGAAAACGTGTCCTCGGTAGTATAGTGGTCAGTATCCCCGCCTGTCACGCGGGAGACCGGGGTTCAATTCCCCGCCGGGGAGAAGCTCAGCTTTGGTGTTTCAAGTATATGCTTCTTTTTAAACAGCAACCGATAAACAACAACAACAACCTTAAAAAAAAAACAGAATCTTGCTCTGGTTACTTTTTCCTTCGCTCTCCTTCGTGTAGAACAAGTCTACAACATTGAGCACTAGTTTCGTAAACGTTGACACTTGAACCACGTTCTTCTCGACCACGAGAATACACATTCGATTTTGACTCAAAGAATCCGACATCACACGCCATCTGATGTTTATCTCTTGAACAGAGTAGTGCAGATGACTGGCATTGCGCCTAACCACACACCATCTGCTGTTCGTCTCTTCAACTACATAGCCAAATTGAGTTCAAGTTATGTCTTTTGTCGAACTAGGAACCTGCTAATGGGGACATCACTTTCAACCCGGATGTATAGCTTTTGATCTCTAAAAGCGTCCTCGGTAGTATATTGGGTTGACCTCATTATACTTACATTCCGTGAAAACGCGGAATGACCACACATAAAAAAATTCCAATCAAAGTACATAAGCAACATGAAAACTAATACTTGAAGAATTTACGGAGATAGGGAAAAAGCACGGAAAATATGCGGGAAGAAATTGCATATTAACAATAAAATACATAAAACGTCGGAAAAATCCATAACAAGAATACAGTTAGGAGAATGTTGTGAACAATTTGTGCATCATGTTGACCTTAAGTACCAACCAAGTGTTTCCTAACCACCTCCATCTATTCGTGGATCGCTGCCAACCGGTTCCCTCCTGAATGTAGACCAGCTAGGGTGGTCTACTCCTAAAAGAGACCGGATGTAGTCATTTAGAGGGTACGAAGAATCTAGATCTCCAAGCACCAGTGGCAGCCTTCGCCCTAGGTGTTGTTACTTGAGGACTTTCGGTCTGTATGCTACTTCGAGCATGTCGCAGAGATTGTAGAGGAGAAAACGTGTCCTCGGTAGTATAGTGGTCAGTATCCCCGCCTGTCACGCGGGAGACCGGGGTTCAATTCCCCGCCGGGGAGAAGCTCAGCTTTGGTGTTTCAAGTATATGCTTCTTTTTAAACAGCAACCGATAAACAACAACAACAACCTTAAAAAAAAAACAGAATCTTGCTCTGGTTACTTTTTCCTTCGCTCTCCTTCGTGTAGAACAAGTCTACAACATTGAGCACTAGTTTCGTAAACGTTGACACTTGAACCACGTTCTTCTCGACCACGAGAATACACATTCGATTTTGACTCAAAGAATCCGACATCACACGCCATCTGATGTTTATCTCTTGAACAGAGTAGTGCAGATGACTGGCATTGCGCCTAACCACACACCATCTGCTGTTCGTCTCTTCAACTACATAGCCAAATTGAGTTCAAGTTATGTCTTTTGTCGAACTAGGAACCTGCTAATGGGGACATCACTTTCAACCCGGATGTATAGCTTTTGATCTCTAAAAGCGTCCTCGGTAGTATATTGGGTTGACCTCATTATACTTACATTCCGTGAAAACGCGGAATGACCACACATAAAAAAATTCCAATCAAAGTACATAAGCAACATGAAAACTAATACTTGAAGAATTTACGGAGATAGGGAAAAAGCACGGAAAATATGCGGGAAGAAATTGCATATTAACAATAAAATACATAAAACGTCGGAAAAATCCATAACAAGAATACAGTTAGGAGAATGTTGTGAACAATTTGTGCATCATGTTGACCTTAAGTACCAACCAAGTGTTTCCTAACCACCTCCATCTATTCGTGGATCGCTGCCAACCGGTTCCCTCCTGAATGTAGACCAGCTAGGGTGGTCTACTCCTAAAAGAGACCGGATGTAGTCATTTAGAGGGTACGAAGAATCTAGATCTCCAAGCACCAGTGGCAGCCTTCGCCCTAGGTGTTGTTACTTGAGGACTTTCGGTCTGTATGCTACTTCGAGCATGTCGCAGAGATTGTAGAGGAGAAAACGTGTCCTCGGTAGTATAGTGGTCAGTATCCCCGCCTGTCACGCGGGAGACCGGGGTTCAATTCCCCGCCGGGGAGAAGCTCAGCTTTGGTGTTTCAAGTATATGCTTCTTTTTAAACAGCAACCGATAAACAACAACAACAACCTTAAAAAAAAACAGAATCTTGCTCTGGTTACTTTTTCCTTCGCTCTCCTTCGTGTAGAACAAGTCTACAACATTGAGCACTAGTTTCGTAAACGTTGACACTTGAACCACGTTCTTCTCGACCACGAGAATACACATTCGATTTTGACTCAAAGAATCCGACATCACACGCCATCTGATGTTTATCTCTTGAACAGAGTAGTGCAGATGACTGGCATTGCGCCTAACCACACACCATCTGCTGTTCGTCTCTTCAACTACATAGCCAAATTGAGTTCAAGTTATGTCTTTTGTCGAACTAGGAACCTGCTAATGGGGACATCACTTTCAACCCGGATGTATAGCTTTTGATCTCTAAAAGCGTCCTCGGTAGTATATTGGGTTGACCTCATTATACTTACATTCCGTGAAAACGCGGAATGACCACACATAAAAAAATTCCAATCAAAGTACATAAGCAACATGAAAACTAATACTTGAAGAATTTACGGAGATAGGGAAAAAGCACGGAAAATATGCGGGAAGAAATTGCATATTAACAATAAAATACATAAAACGTCGGAAAAATCCATAACAAGAATACAGTTAGGAGAATGTTGTGAACAATTTGTGCATCATGTTGACCTTAAGTACCAACCAAGTGTTTCCTAACCACCTCCATCTATTCGTGGATCGCTGCCAACCGGTTCCCTCCTGAATGTAGACCAGCTAGGGTGGTCTACTCCTAAAAGAGACCGGATGTAGTCATTTAGAGGGTACGAAGAATCTAGATCTCCAAGCACCAGTGGCAGCCTTCGCCCTAGGTGTTGTTACTTGAGGACTTTCGGTCTGTATGCTACTTCGAGCATGTCGCAGAGATTGTAGAGGAGAAAACGTGTCCTCGGTAGTATAGTGGTCAGTATCCCCGCCTGTCACGCGGGAGACCGGGGTTCAATTCCCCGCCGGGGAGAAGCTCAGCTTTGGTGTTTCAAGTATATGCTTCTTTTTAAACAGCAACCGATAAACAACAACAACAACCTTAAAAAAAAACAGAATCTTGCTCTGGTTACTTTTTCCTTCGCTCTCCTTCGTGTAGAACAAGTCTACAACATTGAGCACTAGTTTCGTAAACGTTGACACTTGAACCACGTTCTTCTCGACCACGAGAATACACATTCGATTTTGACTCAAAGAATCCGACATCACACGCCATCTGATGTTTATCTCTTGAACAGAGTAGTGCAGATGACTGGCATTGCGCCTAACCACACACCATCTGCTGTTCGTCTCTTCAACTACATAGCCAAATTGAGTTCAAGTTATGTCTTTTGTCGAACTAGGAACCTGCTAATGGGGACATCACTTTCAACCCGGATGTATAGCTTTTGATCTCTAAAAGCGTCCTCGGTAGTATATTGGGTTGACCTCATTATACTTACATTCCGTGAAAACGCGGAATGACCACACATAAAAAATTCCAATCAAAGTACATAAGCAACATGAAAACTAATACTTGAAGAATTTACGGAGATAGGGAAAAAGCACGGAAAATATGCGGGAAGAAATTGCATATTAACAATAAAATACATAAAACGTCGGAAAAATCCATAACAAGAATACAGTTAGGAGAATGTTGTGAACAATTTGTGCATCATGTTGACCTTAAGTACCAACCAAGTGTTTCCTAACCACCTCCATCTATTCGTGGATCGCTGCCAACCGGTTCCCTCCTGAATGTAGACCAGCTAGGGTGGTCTACTCCTAAAAGAGACCGGATGTAGTCATTTAGAGGGTACGAAGAATCTAGATCTCCAAGCACCAGTGGCAGCCTTCGCCCTAGGTGTTGTTACTTGAGGACTTTCGGTCTGTATGCTACTTCGAGCATGTCGCAGAGATTGTAGAGGAGAAAACGTGTCCTCGGTAGTATAGTGGTCAGTATCCCCGCCTGTCACGCGGGAGACCGGGGTTCAATTCCCCGCCGGGGAGAAGCTCAGCTTTGGTGTTTCAAGTATATGCTTCTTTTTAAACAGCAACCGATAAACAACAACAACAACCTTAAAAAAAAACAGAATCTTGCTCTGGTTACTTTTTCCTTCGCTCTCCTTCGTGTAGAACAAGTCTACAACATTGAGCACTAGTTTCGTAAACGTTGACACTTGAACCACGTTCTTCTCGACCACGAGAATACACATTCGATTTTGACTCAAAGAATCCGACATCACACGCCATCTGATGTTTATCTCTTGAACAGAGTAGTGCAGATGACTGGCATTGCGCCTAACCACACACCATCTGCTGTTCGTCTCTTCAACTACATAGCCAAATTGAGTTCAAGTTATGTCTTTTGTCGAACTAGGAACCTGCTAATGGGGACATCACTTTCAACCCGGATGTATAGCTTTTGATCTCTAAAAGCGTCCTCGGTAGTATATTGGGTTGACCTCATTATACTTACATTCCGTGAAAACGCGGAATGACCACACATAAAAAAATTCCAATCAAAGTACATAAGCAACATGAAAACTAATACTTGAAGAATTTACGGAGATAGGGAAAAAGCACGGAAAATATGCGGGAAGAAATTGCATATTAACAATAAAATACATAAAACGTCGGAAAAATCCATAACAAGAATACAGTTAGGAGAATGTTGTGAACAATTTGTGCATCATGTTGACCTTAAGTACCAACCAAGTGTTTCCTAACCACCTCCATCTATTCGTGGATCGCTGCCAACCGGTTCCCTCCTGAATGTAGACCAGCTAGGGTGGTCTACTCCTAAAAGAGACCGGATGTAGTCATTTAGAGGGTACGAAGAATCTAGATCTCCAAGCACCAGTGGCAGCCTTCGCCCTAGGTGTTGTTACTTGAGGACTTTCGGTCTGTATGCTACTTCGAGCATGTCGCAGAGATTGTAGAGGAGAAAACGTGTCCTCGGTAGTATAGTGGTCAGTATCCCCGCCTGTCACGCGGGAGACCGGGGTTCAATTCCCCGCCGGGGAGAAGCTCAGCTTTGGTGTTTCAAGTATATGCTTCTTTTTAAACAGCAACCGATAAACAACAACAACAACCTTAAAAAAAAACAGAATCTTGCTCTGGTTACTTTTTCCTTCGCTCTCCTTCGTGTAGAACAAGTCTACAACATTGAGCACTAGTTTCGTAAACGTTGACACTTGAACCACGTTCTTCTCGACCACGAGAATACACATTCGATTTTGACTCAAAGAATCCGACATCACACGCCATCTGATGTTTATCTCTTGAACAGAGTAGTGCAGATGACTGGCATTGCGCCTAACCACACACCATCTGCTGTTCGTCTCTTCAACTACATAGCCAAATTGAGTTCAAGTTATGTCTTTTGTCGAACTAGGAACCTGCTAATGGGGACATCACTTTCAACCCGGATGTATAGCTTTTGATCTCTAAAAGCGTCCTCGGTAGTATATTGGGTTGACCTCATTATACTTACATTCCGTGAAAACGCGGAATGACCACACATAAAAAAATTCCAATCAAAGTACATAAGCAACATGAAAACTAATACTTGAAGAATTTACGGAGATAGGGAAAAAGCACGGAAAATATGCGGGAAGAAATTGCATATTAACAATAAAATACATAAAACGTCGGAAAAATCCATAACAAGAATACAGTTAGGAGAATGTTGTGAACAATTTGTGCATCATGTTGACCTTAAGTACCAACCAAGTGTTTCCTAACCACCTCCATCTATTCGTGGATCGCTGCCAACCGGTTCCCTCCTGAATGTAGACCAGCTAGGGTGGTCTACTCCTAAAAGAGACCGGATGTAGTCATTTAGAGGGTACGAAGAATCTAGATCTCCAAGCACCAGTGGCAGCCTTCGCCCTAGGTGTTGTTACTTGAGGACTTTCGGTCTGTATGCTACTTCGAGCATGTCGCAGAGATTGTAGAGGAGAAAACGTGTCCTCGGTAGTATAGTGGTTAGGCTTTTATGGAGGGGTTTCCAAAAGGGGAATAAACATGTATGGGGTAAAGGGTGCATTTTAAAAATGTATTAAAATAAGGGAAAAGTACAAAAATATATTTAAAACAAAATACAATTAGATAAAATTGACTAAAAAAACTATTCTACTGGGAGTAGGGGAATTTCTACGGGACTTGGGGGGTTATCCTCAGTCTTCGGGGTTTGTTGCACCATGATGGAAGTGGGCACACACCATTTCCATTGATCCCTGGATTGCTGCCAATCGGGCCTTGAATCGAAATGCACCCCAGGATCGTCCATCGTTGATTCCAAGAATCGAACGGATTTCGTCGTTCCTGGGGTACCATGATCCAAGAGACCCGATAACCAGGGGGAGAATCCTCCCATGCGAAGAATATTTATCATATTTCCGCTGGTAGGCATTCTCCATACTCCCTGGTTGGTCATAGCAGACCACGACGTCAACCATCACCCGGGAACCGGATAATGTTGAAATTCAACATCTGGTCTTAAGCGTCTGCCCGGGGATGGCATTGTTGACCGTGACGTCGTGTCCTTGCTTGACTAGCAGCGACTTTCCAAGGAGATCTTGGACGGTGTTGTGCCTCTTGGTGGCGAGCTGGAGACCTTCTTCACAGTGGATTAAGAACGTGATACCCGGTCTCGTTTTCCTTCCCACATCGGCGGCAACTCGTATCTTGCTCCTGAGAGCAAAACCACGAGTGCCCCCGAAGAGGAAGGATGTCGAGCCGGGCTCTGTGAAGGTATCTCCAGTCGCGGAAGGAGAGGGGCGTACGGCAGGATACCAGGCGAGCCATGTCTTTCGACTTGTTCCTTCCAGGGAGAGGCCAAGTGGGCTACAACTCCCTGGTGGCTCTTGTCGGAAATTGAGAGGTCCCTGGTATAGCGCTGCCGAGCTACTTTCCGAAGTCCGCGGACTGCCTTGACTGGGCTTACGGAGACGTCATCGGCGACAATTCTTAAATTTTCGTCGCCGGATACATCAATCCGCACTCCCAGTCGTTTGGCAGCTTGGCGGGCAAGAGTCCAAAGGTTAGACCCTGCCTCCGCGTACCTCAGTCTGTAGAGCCCCCCATCCACGGATCCCTGAAAGATATTCCCCAACTGGCAACACTCCTGGATGCTCAGTTCTGAACCCTCGCCGAATGGTGTCGTGGAGCTGCTCTCGGCATATGTTCCTCACTGTAGGGTCTCTACAAGTGAGGAGCTGAGCAGCCCTGGCGATGGTCCAGATATCGGCATCATCAGTGAGGCGGCATGTTCCTAGGCCCCCAACCCGCCGGTCCGCGTAGAAAAACGGGACCGTTGCGTGAGGTTGGGAAGGTTGCAAATAAGGCCTAGGAACTTCCTGCACTCAGTGTCCAGTTGGGTAAGGCAGTCTTTCAGGACCCGACCCGAAGCGAGGTGATGGGAAAGGGAGGGAAGAAGGTGGACTACGGAAAATTTCAAGTTTTTGCCATGGTGCGAGGTGGGAGGCGGCAATCTTGTCAAGGTTAGGGATAAGGTCAGTTGGTGGTCGGAACCGCAATTTTCCGCCGATCGGTGTACCAAGATATGTTTCTTGGTCGTCTGGACCCAAGCACCGAATCAATTGATTATCAATTCGGCACTGGGTCTCAGACGGCTTGCCTTTGTCAAAGACCAGACAAGCACACTTCCCGGCATTAAATTGCAGTCCCAAGGTGTTAGCGGTGAGGGTTAAAACGTTTAAAATATTTTGGAGCTCGGAAGGAGAATTTGTAACCACGGCAATGTCGTCAGCATATGCCGTGGTTTTCACGAGCGAGCCAAATAATAAAAATCCGGGGTTAATATTGGACTTTCCGGCCCTGACGAGGGGCTCGGAAGCCAGGTTAAAAATAGGGGAACTAAGAGCGTCACCCTGGCGAACACCTGCTGTCGGGAAAATGCGAATGGATTCTTTCCCAACGGCAAAATCCATCCGATTTCCCGAATATATGTCCACCAGGATGCGCCGGAGGTCTTCTGGTATTGGAAGTGATGTGAACAGCTCATCCAGAACGGCGTGAGGCACAGAACCAAACGCATTGCACATGTCCAGCCATGCTATAGACATGTGCCTTCGTTTGGTCTTTGTTTCCTCGACAACCGTCTGTAAGAGCTGTGTATGTTCTTGAATACCATGGACCCCCGGGAGGAAACCCTTTTGCTCGGGAGATAACCAGCCAAGGTCTGAGGCGACCTCCGTTATTCTCTGGCTGATCACTCCCGAGAACAGTTTGTAAATGGTGGGAAGAAGGGATATTGGTCTATAGTTGGAATAGTCGCTAGTGTCCCCTTTCTTGAAAATGGGGACAGTTCGCGATGTCTTCCAACAGTTAGGAATCCCCAGCTTCCAAACCATTTTACAAACTGTTTCCAGCAGAATGCAGTTGGGGTCGATGGCTCTAAGATGACGGTATTCTAGGCCATCAACCCCTGGTGATGTATTGGTAGCCCGGCGAAGCTTAGCTTCAAGCTCTTGTTGGCTAGGGGCGCACGATTGAGGAAGTTCATCTGGTCCTCTGATGGTTGGGACCAGTCGCAGGTGTCGTAGAGTTCCTTCGCACTTTGGCACTGCTGCGGAGATGGTCTCAATCGGTTGTAAGTCCTCTCGAGATATTCCTCCGCAGCTTGAACAGTACCATCGTACGAGGGTGAACGGTCTTCGAGCACCTCTCGAACGGCTCTTCTTGGGTAGATGTTGAAGAGCCGCTGAATCTTCCTCGCCTCGTACGCCTTTGTGCTTGATATGTCGCCGGGCCTTCTGCATCTGCCGGTTTTGGTTTCTTTTTCTTTTGTCAGGGTTTCCTCGGGGTTGTTCAGGGCTAGGGTCTTGTAAAATTTGTGCTTTAGGGAGCCAGTCAGCTGTGCAAGCGTTCGAGGACGTCGTTTAGGTCATTAAGTGTCACAGCTCAAGAAGGCAGGGACCCAGAGACTAACAAAATCGTCGTCTCTTTGGCTCTGCTCTTCTGAGCTGTGCTGACTACGTCCTCGAATACTTTGCTGACTGGGGACAAGGGATAAGATCTCAAGGTTCGGTGAAGGGTCTAAAATCTGTTCTGTGATAAAATTTGGGGGTTAATATTTTCTTGTGGAGGGAGTTCATAAAGCCAACTAAAATTTTGTGTATTAAAAGAAGTGGCGAACTCCCTCCCAAGATCTAAAATTGGGCTGTCGGTAAAATTATGCTGGAGATAGGACATTACCAGGGGATCCTCTACGATCGCTGGGATTTCCACCACGGATAGCTCATCACGCTCGTCTTCTGTTGCAGCGATCTAACACCTCTAGAGAGATCACTGCAGCAGAAGAGTCACGGTTGGAGCAATCCATATTGGGCATCCCAGCAAATCGGATGGAGGGTGATGGATGTGGTACTGGAATGTAATCTTTGGTAATGTCCTTTTAGTGTAGGGCCATCTCCAGCAAATCCACACACTCCGCATTCCCAATATTTAACTAGTCGGAGTGTGTGGGCTGTCTCTAGGTGTCTGTGGATACTACCCATGGCTCTGGTGTTATTTGCCAAGGTAGTCCACTCACACCTAGGACACTTAGTGGGTTTCCCAGGGTATTTTAAAATTATTTTGTCCCCTTCAATTCTGGAAGGGGAAAACGTGGGGAGAGAAGAGTGAGCGGGATTAGGAGACCCCTGCAGAACCATCCATTGCAGATGCAATGGTTAGTTCGAGGGATTGGCGGAGAATACTGGAAGAAAGGGACTCAGTACAAGGTCTTGCATGTCTGCCGGCTGAAATAAAGGAATTAAATTCCTTTTTGCAGCCAAGGCAGACATACTGGGTGGTGTACTGAACCCCTCCTCCTACGAATGTCTTTCTTTTATGTGTGTCTCCGCCAATTGTCTCTTGCGATCCCCAGACCAGGGACCGCTACCTCGCTCACCTTGACAGGATTTCTCCCCACATTTTAAAATGTTTGGCAGAGGAACTGGGATTTTAATGGCATTGTCCCATGGAGTCTTACTCTAGTAGCATTTCTACTAGATGCTCCTACCTCTGCCATTGCTACCCTGGGCCCGCTTACATATGAAAGAATAAAACAGTAATTCTTATTGACTAAAACCAAAGAAGTAAAGCAAAAATCGGTAAAATCTTGTTAGAAAAATAAAAAATAAACCATTAAAAATCTGAAGAGAATTTCTAAATAAATATAGAAAGAAAGGATTTATAGAAATTTAAGAAAGAGGAAAATAAAATAGCAAAATTGACGTTTTAAGTAATAAAAATTAAAAATAAAATAATTTTGTGAAGAATAAAATAAAATTAAAACAGAAGAAATTGTGGAATAAAAAAAACTTAAGTGAAGAATTAAAAAAAATATTAAATAAATTTAAACCGAAGAAATTGTGGAATAAAAAAAAATTTTTGAAGAATAAAAAAAATTAAAAAACCGAAGAAAGAATGGAAGTAAAAAAGGTATCAAAAAGGTTTCACGAAAAATCCATAACAAGAATACAGTTAGAGAATGTTGTGAACAATTTGTGCATCATGTTGACCTTAAGTACAACAAGTGTTTCTAAACCATCTATTCGTGGATCGTGCCAACCGGTTCCTCCTGAATGTAGACCAGCTAGGGTGGTCTACTCCTAAAAGAGACCGGATGTAGTCATTTAGAGGGTACGAAGAATCTAGACTCCAAGCACCAGTGGCAGCCTTCGCCCTAGGGTTGTTACTTGAGGACTTCGGTCTGAGCTACTTCGAGCATGTCGCAGAGATTGTAGAAGAAAACGTGCCTCGGTAGTATAGTGGTCAGTATCCCCGCCTGTCACGCGGGAGACCGGGGTTCAATTCCCCGCCGGGGAGAAGCTCAGCTTTGGTGTTTCAAGTATATGCTTCTTTTTAAACAGCAACCGATAAACAACAACAACAACCTTAAAAAAAAACAGAATCTTGCTCTGGTTACTTTTTCCTTCGCTCTCCTTCGTGTAGAACAAGTCTACAACATTGAGCACTAGTTTCGTAAACGTTGACACTTGAACCACGTTCTTCTCGACCACGAGAATACACATTCGATTTTGACTCAAAGAATCCGACATCACACGCCATCTGATGTTTATCTCTTGAACAGAGTAGTGCAGATGACTGGCATTGCGCCTAACCACACACCATCTGCTGTTCGTCTCTTCAACTACATAGCCAAATTGAGTTCAAGTTATGTCTTTTGTCGAACTAGGAACCTGCTAATGGGGACATCACTTTCAACCCGGATGTATAGCTTTTGATCTCTAAAAGCGTCCTCGGTAGTATATTGGGTTGACCTCATTATACTTACATTCCGTGAAAACGCGGAATGACCACACATAAAAAAATTCCAATCAAAGTACATAAGCAACATGAAAACTAATACTTGAAGAATTTACGGAGATAGGGAAAAAGCACGGAAAATATGCGGGAAGAAATTGCATATTAACAATAAAATACATAAAACGTCGGAAAAATCCATAACAAGAATACAGTTAGGAGAATGTTGTGAACAATTTGTGCATCATGTTGACCTTAAGTACCAACCAAGTGTTTCCTAACCACCTCCATCTATTCGTGGATCGCTGCCAACCGGTTCCCCCCTGAATGTAGACCAGCTAGGGTGGTCTACTCCTAAAAGAGACCGGATGTAGTCATTTAGAGGGTACGAAGAATCTAGATCTCCAAGCACCAGTGGCAGCCTTCGCCCTAGGTGTTGTTACTTGAGGACTTTCGGTCTGTATGCTACTTCGAGCATGTCGCAGAGATTGTAGAGGAGAAAACGTGTCCTCGGTAGTATAGTGGTCAGTATCCCCGCCTGTCACGCGGGAGACCGGGGTTCAATTCCCCGCCGGGGAGAAGCTCAGCTTTGGTGTTTCAAGTATATGCTTCTTTTTAAACAGCAACCGATAAACAACAACAACAACCTTAAAAAAAAACAGAATCTTGCTCTGGTTACTTTTTCCTTCGCTCTCCTTCGTGTAGAACAAGTCTACAACATTGAGCACTAGTTTCGTAAACGTTGACACTTGAACCACGTTCTTCTCGACCACGAGAATACACATTCGATTTTGACTCAAAGAATCCGACATCACACGCCATCTGATGTTTATCTCTTGAACAGAGTAGTGCAGATGACTGGCATTGCGCCTAACCACACACCATCTGCTGTTCGTCTCTTCAACTACATAGCCAAATTGAGTTCAAGTTATGTCTTTTGTCGAACTAGGAACCTGCTAATGGGGACATCACTTTCAACCCGGATGTATAGCTTTTGATCTCTAAAAGCGTCCTCGGTAGTATATTAGGGTTGACCTCATTATACTTACATTCCGTGAAAACGCGGAATGACCACACATAAAAAAATTCCAATCAAAGTACATAAGCAACATGAAAACTAATACTTGAAGAATTTACGGAGATAGGGAAAAAGCACGGAAAATATGCGGGAAGAAATTGCATATTAACAATAAAATACATAAAACGTCGGAAAAATCCATAACAAGAATACAGTTAGGAGAATGTTGTGAACAATTTGTGCATCATGTTGACCTTAAGTACCAACCAAGTGTTTCCTAACCACCTCCATCTATTCGTGGATCGCTGCCAACCGGTTCCCTCCTGAATGTAGACCAGCTAGGGTGGTCTACTCCTAAAAGAGACCGGATGTAGTCATTTAGAGGGTACGAAGAATCTAGATCTCCAAGCACCAGTGGCAGCCTTCGCCCTAGGTGTTGTTACTTGAGGACTTTCGGTCTGTATGCTACTTCGAGCATGTCGCAGAGATTGTAGAGGAGAAAACGTGTCCTCGGTAGTATAGTGGTCAGTATCCCCGCCTGTCACGCGGGAGACCGGGGTTCAATTCCCCGCCGGGGAGAAGCTCAGCTTTGGTGTTTCAAGTATATGCTTCTTTTTAAACAGCAACCGATAAACAACAACAACAACCTTAAAAAAAAACAGAATCTTGCTCTGGTTACTTTTTCCTTCGCTCTCCTTCGTGTAGAACAAGTCTACAACATTGAGCACTAGTTTCGTAAACGTTGACACTTGAACCACGTTCTTCTCGACCACGAGAATACACATTCGATTTTGACTCAAAGAATCCGACATCACACGCCATCTGATGTTTATCTCTTGAACAGAGTAGTGCAGATGACTGGCATTGCGCCTAACCACACACCATCTGCTGTTCGTCTCTTCAACTACATAGCCAAATTGAGTTCAAGTTATGTCTTTTGTCGAACTAGGAACCTGCTAATGGGGACATCACTTTCAACCCGGATGTATAGCTTTTGATCTCTAAAAGCGTCCTCGGTAGTATATTGGGTTGACCTCATTATACTTACATTCCGTGAAAACGCGGAATGACCACACATAAAAAAATTCCAATCAAAGTACATAAGCAACATGAAAACTAATACTTGAAGAATTTACGGAGATAGGGAAAAAGCACGGAAAATATGCGGGAAGAAATTGCATATTAACAATAAAATACATAAAACGTCGGAAAAATCCATAACAAGAATACAGTTAGGAGAATGTTGTGAACAATTTGTGCATCATGTTGACCTTAAGTACCAACCAAGTGTTTCCTAACCACCTCCATCTATTCGTGGATCGCTGCCAACCGGTTCCCTCCTGAATGTAGACCAGCTAGGGTGGTCTACTCCTAAAAGAGACCGGATGTAGTCATTTAGAGGGTACGAAGAATCTAGATCTCCAAGCACCAGTGGCAGCCTTCGCCCTAGGTGTTGTTACTTGAGGACTTTCGGTCTGTATGCTACTTCGAGCATGTCGCAGAGATTGTAGAGGAGAAAACGTGTCCTCGGTAGTATAGTGGTCAGTATCCCCGCCTGTCACGCGGGAGACCGGGGTTCAATTCCCCGCCGGGGAGAAGCTCAGCTTTGGTGTTTCAAGTATATGCTTCTTTTTAAACAGCAACCGATAAACAACAACAACAACCTTAAAAAAAAACAGAATCTTGCTCTGGTTACTTTTTCCTTCGCTCTCCTTCGTGTAGAACAAGTCTACAACATTGAGCACTAGTTTCGTAAACGTTGACACTTGAACCACGTTCTTCTCGACCACGAGAATACACATTCGATTTTGACTCAAAGAATCCGACATCACACGCCATCTGATGTTTATCTCTTGAACAGAGTAGTGCAGATGACTGGCATTGCGCCTAACCACACACCATCTGCTGTTCGTCTCTTCAACTACATAGCCAAATTGAGTTCAAGTTATGTCTTTTGTCGAACTAGGAACCTGCTAATGGGGACATCACTTTCAACCCGGATGTATAGCTTTTGATCTCTAAAAGCGTCCTCGGTAGTATATTGGGTTGACCTCATTATACTTACATTCCGTGAAAACGCGGAATGACCACACATAAAAAAATTCCAATCAAAGTACATAAGCAACATGAAAACTAATACTTGAAGAATTTACGGAGATAGGGAAAAAGCACGGAAAATATGCGGGAAGAAATTGCATATTAACAATAAAATACATAAAACGTCGGAAAAATCCATAACAAGAATACAGTTAGGAGAATGTTGTGAACAATTTGTGCATCATGTTGACCTTAAGTACCAACCAAGTGTTTCCTAACCACCTCCATCTATTCGTGGATCGCTGCCAACCGGTTCCCTCCTGAATGTAGACCAGCTAGGGTGGTCTACTCCTAAAAGAGACCGGATGTAGTCATTTAGAGGGTACGAAGAATCTAGATCTCCAAGCACCAGTGGCAGCCTTCGCCCTAGGTGTTGTTACTTGAGGACTTTCGGTCTGTATGCTACTTCGAGCATGTCGCAGAGATTGTAGAGGAGAAAACGTGTCCTCGGTAGTATAGTGGTCAGTATCCCCGCCTGTCACGCGGGAGACCGGGGTTCAATTCCCCGCCGGGGAGAAGCTCAGCTTTGGTGTTTCAAGTATATGCTTCTTTTTAAACAGCAACCGATAAACAACAACAACAACCTTAAAAAAAAACAGAATCTTGCTCTGGTTACTTTTTCCTTCGCTCTCCTTCGTGTAGAACAAGTCTACAACATTGAGCACTAGTTTCGTAAACGTTGACACTTGAACCACGTTCTTCTCGACCACGAGAATACACATTCGATTTTGACTCAAAGAATCCGACATCACACGCCATCTGATGTTTATCTCTTGAACAGAGTAGTGCAGATGACTGGCATTGCGCCTAACCACACACCATCTGCTGTTCGTCTCTTCAACTACATAGCCAAATTGAGTTCAAGTTATGTCTTTTGTCGAACTAGGAACCTGCTAATGGGGACATCACTTTCAACCCGGATGTATAGCTTTTGATCTCTAAAAGCGTCCTCGGTAGTATTAGGTTGGGTTGACCTCATTATACTTACATTCCGTGAAAACGCGGAATGACCACACTATAAAAAATTCCAATCAAAGTACATAAGCAACATGAAAACTAATACTTGAAGAATTTACGGAGATAGGGAAAAAGCACGGAAAATATGCGGGAAGAAATTGCATATTAACAATAAAATACATAAAACGTCGGAAAAATCCATAACAAGAATACAGTTAGGAGAATGTTGTGAACAATTTGTGCATCATGTTGACCTTAAGTACCAACCAAGTGTTTCCTAACCACCTCCATCTATTCGTGGATCGCTGCCAACCGGTTCCCTCCTGAATGTAGACCAGCTAGGGTGGTCTACTCCTAAAAGAGACCGGATGTAGTCATTTAGAGGGTACGAAGAATCTAGATCTCCAAGCACCAGTGGCAGCCTTCGCCCTAGGTGTTGTTACTTGAGGACTTTCGGTCTGTATGCTACTTCGAGCATGTCGCAGAGATTGTAGAGGAGAAAACGTGTCCTCGGTAGTATAGTGGTCAGTATCCCCGCCTGTCACGCGGGAGACCGGGGTTCAATTCCCCGCCGGGGAGAAGCTCAGCTTTGGTGTTTCAAGTATATGCTTCTTTTTAAACAGCAACCGATAAACAACAACAACAACCTTAAAAAAAAACAGAATCTTGCTCTGGTTACTTTTTCCTTCGCTCTCCTTCGTGTAGAACAAGTCTACAACATTGAGCACTAGTTTCGTAAACGTTGACACTTGAACCACGTTCTTCTCGACCACGAGAATACACATTCGATTTTGACTCAAAGAATCCGACATCACACGCCATCTGATGTTTATCTCTTGAACAGAGTAGTGCAGATGACTGGCATTGCGCCTAACCACACACCATCTGCTGTTCGTCTCTTCAACTACATAGCCAAATTGAGTTCAAGTTATGTCTTTTGTCGAACTAGGAACCTGCTAATGGGGACATCACTTTCAACCCGGATGTATAGCTTTTGATCTCTAAAAGCGTCCTCGGTAGTATATTGGGTTGACCTCATTATACTTACATTCCGTGAAAACGCGGAATGACCACACATAAAAAAATTCCAATCAAAGTACATAAGCAACATGAAAACTAATACTTGAAGAATTTACGGAGATAGGGAAAAAGCACGGAAAATATGCGGGAAGAAATTGCATATTAACAATAAAATACATAAAACGTCGGAAAAATCCATAACAAGAATACAGTTAGGAGAATGTTGTGAACAATTTGTGCATCATGTTGACCTTAAGTACCAACCAAGTGTTTCCTAACCACCTCCATCTATTCGTGGATCGCTGCCAACCGGTTCCCTCCTGAATGTAGACCAGCTAGGGTGGTCTACTCCTAAAAGAGACCGGATGTAGTCATTTAGAGGGTACGAAGAATCTAGATCTCCAAGCACCAGTGGCAGCCTTCGCCCTAGGTGTTGTTACTTGAGGACTTTCGGTCTGTATGCTACTTCGAGCATGTCGCAGAGATTGTAGAGGAGAAAACGTGTCCTCGGTAGTATAGTGGTCAGTATCCCCGCCTGTCACGCGGGAGACCGGGGTTCAATTCCCCGCCGGGGAGAAGCTCAGCTTTGGTGTTTCAAGTATATGCTTCTTTTTAAACAGCAACCGATAAACAACAACAACAACCTTAAAAAAAAACAGAATCTTGCTCTGGTTACTTTTTCCTTCGCTCTCCTTCGTGTAGAACAAGTCTACAACATTGAGCACTAGTTTCGTAAACGTTGACACTTGAACCACGTTCTTCTCGACCACGAGAATACACATTCGATTTTGACTCAAAGAATCCGACATCACACGCCATCTGATGTTTATCTCTTGAACAGAGTAGTGCAGATGACTGGCATTGCGCCTAACCACACACCATCTGCTGTTCGTCTCTTCAACTACATAGCCAAATTGAGTTCAAGTTATGTCTTTTGTCGAACTAGGAACCTGCTAATGGGGACATCACTTTCAACCCGGATGTATAGCTTTTGATCTCTAAAAGCGTCCTCGGTAGTATATTGGGTTGACCTCATTATACTTACATTCCGTGAAAACGCGGAATGACCACACATAAAAAAATTCCAATCAAAGTACATAAGCAACATGAAAACTAATACTTGAAGAATTTACGGAGATAGGGAAAAAGCACGGAAAATATGCGGGAAGAAATTGCATATTAACAATAAAATACATAAAACGTCGGAAAAATCCATAACAAGAATACAGTTAGGAGAATGTTGTGAACAATTTGTGCATCATGTTGACCTTAAGTACCAACCAAGTGTTTCCTAACCACCTCCATCTATTCGTGGATCGCTGCCAACCGGTTCCCTCCTGAATGTAGACCAGCTAGGGTGGTCTACTCCTAAAAGAGACCGGATGTAGTCATTTAGAGGGTACGAAGAATCTAGATCTCCAAGCACCAGTGGCAGCCTTCGCCCTAGGTGTTGTTACTTGAGGACTTTCGGTCTGTATGCTACTTCGAGCATGTCGCAGAGATTGTAGAGGAGAAAACGTGTCCTCGGTAGTATAGTGGTCAGTATCCCCGCCTGTCACGCGGGAGACCGGGGTTCAATTCCCCGCCGGGGAGAAGCTCAGCTTTGGTGTTTCAAGTATATGCTTCTTTTTAAACAGCAACCGATAAACAACAACAACAACCTTAAAAAAAAACAGAATCTTGCTCTGGTTACTTTTTCCTTCGCTCTCCTTCGTGTAGAACAAGTCTACAACATTGAGCACTAGTTTCGTAAACGTTGACACTTGAACCACGTTCTTCTCGACCACGAGAATACACATTCGATTTTGACTCAAAGAATCCGACATCACACGCCATCTGATGTTTATCTCTTGAACAGAGTAGTGCAGATGACTGGCATTGCGCCTAACCACACACCATCTGCTGTTCGTCTCTTCAACTACATAGCCAAATTGAGTTCAAGTTATGTCTTTTGTCGAACTAGGAACCTGCTAATGGGGACATCACTTTCAACCCGGATGTATAGCTTTTGATCTCTAAAAGCGTCCTCGGTAGTATATTGGGTTGACCTCATTATACTTACATTCCGTGAAAACGCGGAATGACCACACATAAAAAAATTCCAATCAAAGTACATAAGCAACATGAAAACTAATACTTGAAGAATTTACGGAGATAGGGAAAAAGCACGGAAAATATGCGGGAAGAAATTGCATATTAACAATAAAATACATAAAACGTCGGAAAAATCCATAACAAGAATACAGTTAGGAGAATGTTGTGAACAATTTGTGCATCATGTTGACCTTAAGTACCAACCAAGTGTTTCCTAACCACCTCCATCTATTCGTGGATCGCTGCCAACCGGTTCCCTCCTGAATGTAGACCAGCTAGGGTGGTCTACTCCTAAAAGAGACCGGATGTAGTCATTTAGAGGGTACGAAGAATCTAGATCTCCAAGCACCAGTGGCAGCCTTCGCCCTAGGTGTTGTTACTTGAGGACTTTCGGTCTGTATGCTACTTCGAGCATGTCGCAGAGATTGTAGAGGAGAAAACGTGTCCTCGGTAGTATAGTGGTCAGTATCCCCGCCTGTCACGCGGGAGACCGGGGTTCAATTCCCCGCCGGGGAGAAGCTCAGCTTTGGTGTTTCAAGTATATGCTTCTTTTTAAACAGCAACCGATAAACAACAACAACAACCTTAAAAAAAAACAGAATCTTGCTCTGGTTACTTTTTCCTTCGCTCTCCTTCGTGTAGAACAAGTCTACAACATTGAGCACTAGTTTCGTAAACGTTGACACTTGAACCACGTTCTTCTCGACCACGAGAATACACATTCGATTTTGACTCAAAGAATCCGACATCACACGCCATCTGATGTTTATCTCTTGAACAGAGTAGTGCAGATGACTGGCATTGCGCCTAACCACACACCATCTGCTGTTCGTCTCTTCAACTACATAGCCAAATTGAGTTCAAGTTATGTCTTTTGTCGAACTAGGAACCTGCTAATGGGGACATCACTTTCAACCCGGATGTATAGCTTTTGATCTCTAAAAGCGTCCTCGGTAGTATATTGGGTTGACCTCATTATACTTACATTCCGTGAAAACGCGGAATGACCACACATAAAAAAATTCCAATCAAAGTACATAAGCAACATGAAAACTAATACTTGAAGAATTTACGGAGATAGGGAAAAAGCACGGAAAATATGCGGGAAGAAATTGCATATTAACAATAAAATACATAAAACGTCGGAAAAATCCATAACAAGAATACAGTTAGGAGAATGTTGTGAACAATTTGTGCATCATGTTGACCTTAAGTACCAACCAAGTGTTTCCTAACCACCTCCATCTATTCGTGGATCGCTGCCAACCGGTTCCCTCCTGAATGTAGACCAGCTAGGGTGGTCTACTCCTAAAAGAGACCGGATGTAGTCATTTAGAGGGTACGAAGAATCTAGATCTCCAAGCACCAGTGGCAGCCTTCGCCCTAGGTGTTGTTACTTGAGGACTTTCGGTCTGTATGCTACTTCGAGCATGTCGCAGAGATTGTAGAGGAGAAAACGTGTCCTCGGTAGTATAGTGGTCAGTATCCCCGCCTGTCACGCGGGAGACCGGGGTTCAATTCCCCCGCCGGGGAGAAGCTCAGCTTTGGTGTTTCAAGTATATGCTTCTTTTTAAACAGCAACCGATAAACAACAACAACAACCTTAAAAAAAAACAGAATCTTGCTCTGGTTACTTTTTCCTTCGCTCTCCTTCGTGTAGAACAAGTCTACAACATTGAGCACTAGTTTCGTAAACGTTGACACTTGAACCACGTTCTTCTCGACCACGAGAATACACATTCGATTTTGACTCAAAGAATCCGACATCACACGCCATCTGATGTTTATCTCTTGAACAGAGTAGTGCAGATGACTGGCATTGCGCCTAACCACACACCATCTGCTGTTCGTCTCTTCAACTACATAGCCAAATTGAGTTCAAGTTATGTCTTTTGTCGAACTAGGAACCTGCTAATGGGGACATCACTTTCAACCCGGATGTATAGCTTTTGATCTCTAAAAGCGTCCTCGGTAGTATATTGGGTTGACCTCATTATACTTACATTCCGTGAAAACGCGGAATGACCACACATAAAAAAATTCCAATCAAAGTACATAAGCAACATGAAAACTAATACTTGAAGAATTTACGGAGATAGGGAAAAAGCACGGAAAATATGCGGGAAGAAATTGCATATTAACAATAAAATACATAAAACGTCGGAAAAATCCATAACAAGAATACAGTTAGGAGAATGTTGTGAACAATTTGTGCATCATGTTGACCTTAAGTACCAACCAAGTGTTTCCTAACCACCTCCATCTATTCGTGGATCGCTGCCAACCGGTTCCCTCCTGAATGTAGACCAGCTAGGGTGGTCTACTCCTAAAAGAGACCGGATGTAGTCATTTAGAGGGTACGAAGAATCTAGATCTCCAAGCACCAGTGGCAGCCTTCGCCCTAGGTGTTGTTACTTGAGGACTTTCGGTCTGTATGCTACTTCGAGCATGTCGCAGAGATTGTAGAGGAGAAAACGTGTCCTCGGTAGTATAGTGGTCAGTATCCCCGCCTGTCACGCGGGAGACCGGGGTTCAATTCCCCGCCGGGGAGAAGCTCAGCTTTGGTGTTTCAAGTATATGCTTCTTTTTAAACAGCAACCGATAAACAACAACAACAACCTTAAAAAAAAACAGAATCTTGCTCTGGTTACTTTTTCCTTCGCTCTCCTTCGTGTAGAACAAGTCTACAACATTGAGCACTAGTTTCGTAAACGTTGACACTTGAACCACGTTCTTCTCGACCACGAGAATACACATTCGATTTTGACTCAAAGAATCCGACATCACACGCCATCTGATGTTTATCTCTTGAACAGAGTAGTGCAGATGACTGGCATTGCGCCTAACCACACACCATCTGCTGTTCGTCTCTTCAACTACATAGCCAAATTGAGTTCAAGTTATGTCTTTTGTCGAACTAGGAACCTGCTAATGGGGACATCACTTTCAACCCGGATGTATAGCTTTTGATCTCTAAAAGCGTCCTCGGTAGTATATTGGGTTGACCTCATTATACTTACATTCCGTGAAAACGCGGAATGACCACACATAAAAAAATTCCAATCAAAGTACATAAGCAACATGAAAACTAATACTTGAAGAATTTACGGAGATAGGGAAAAAGCACGGAAAATATGCGGGAAGAAATTGCATATTAACAATAAAATACATAAAACGTCGGAAAAATCCATAACAAGAATACAGTTAGGAGAATGTTGTGAACAATTTGTGCATCATGTTGACCTTAAGTACCAACCAAGTGTTTCCTAACCACCTCCATCTATTCGTGGATCGCTGCCAACCGGTTCCTCCTCCTGAATGTAGACCAGCTAGGGTGGTCTACTCCTAAAAGAGACCGGATGTAGTCATTTAGAGGGTACGAAGAATCTAGATCTCCAAGCACCAGTGGCAGCCTTCGCCCTAGGTGTTGTTACTTGAGGACTTTCGGTCTGTATGCTACTTCGAGCATGTCGCAGAGATTGTAGAGGAGAAAACGTGTCCTCGGTAGTATAGTGGTCAGTATCCCCGCCTGTCACGCGGGAGACCGGGGTTCAATTCCCCGCCGGGGAGAAGCTCAGCTTTGGTGTTTCAAGTATATGCTTCTTTTTAAACAGCAACCGATAAACAACAACAACAACCTTAAAAAAAAACAGAATCTTGCTCTGGTTACTTTTTCCTTCGCTCTCCTTCGTGTAGAACAAGTCTACAACATTGAGCACTAGTTTCGTAAACGTTGACACTTGAACCACGTTCTTCTCGACCACGAGAATACACATTCGATTTTGACTCAAAGAATCCGACATCACACGCCATCTGATGTTTATCTCTTGAACAGAGTAGTGCAGATGACTGGCATTGCGCCTAACCACACACCATCTGCTGTTCGTCTCTTCAACTACATAGCCAAATTGAGTTCAAGTTATGTCTTTTGTCGAACTAGGAACCTGCTAATGGGGACATCACTTTCAACCCGGATGTATAGCTTTTGATCTCTAAAAGCGTCCTCGGTAGTATATTGGGTTGACCTCATTATACTTACATTCCGTGAAAACGCGGAATGACCACACATAAAAAAATTCCAATCAAAGTACATAAGCAACATGAAAACTAATACTTGAAGAATTTACGGAGATAGGGAAAAAGCACGGAAAATATGCGGGAAGAAATTGCATATTAACAATAAAATACATAAAACGTCGGAAAAATCCATAACAAGAATACAGTTAGGAGAATGTTGTGAACAATTTGTGCATCATGTTGACCTTAAGTACCAACCAAGTGTTTCCTAACCACCTCCATCTATTCGTGGATCGCTGCCAACCGGTTCCCTCCTGAATGTAGACCAGCTAGGGTGGTCTACTCCTAAAAGAGACCGGATGTAGTCATTTAGAGGGTACGAAGAATCTAGATCTCCAAGCACCAGTGGCAGCCTTCGCCCTAGGTGTTGTTACTTGAGGACTTTCGGTCTGTATGCTACTTCGAGCATGTCGCAGAGATTGTAGAGGAGAAAACGTGTCCTCGGTAGTATAGTGGTCAGTATCCCCGCCTGTCACGCGGGAGACCGGGGTTCAATTCCCCGCCGGGGAGAAGGAGAAGCTCAGCTTTGGTGTTTCAAGTATATGCTTCTTTTTAAACAGCAACCGATAAACAACAACAACAACCTTTAAAAAAAACAGAATCTTGCTCTGGTTACTTTTTCCTTCGCTCTCCTTCGTGTAGAACAAGTCTACAACATTGAGCACTAGTTTCGTAAACGTTGACACTTGAACCACGTTCTTCTCGACCACGAGAATACACATTCGATTTTGACTCAAAGAATCCGACATCACACGCCATCTGATGTTTATCTCTTGAACAGAGTAGTGCAGATGACTGGCATTGCGCCTAACCACACACCATCTGCTGTTCGTCTCTTCAACTACATAGCCAAATTGAGTTCAAGTTATGTCTTTTGTCGAACTAGGAACCTGCTAATGGGGACATCACTTTCAACCCGGATGTATAGCTTTTGATCTCTAAAAGCGTCCTCGGTAGTATATTGGGTTGACCTCATTATACTTACATTCCGTGAAAACGCGGAATGACCACACACATAAAAAAATTCCAATCAAAGTACATAAGCAACATGAAAACTAATACTTGAAGAATTTACGGAGATAGGGAAAAAGCACGGAAAATATGCGGGAAGAAATTGCATATTAACAATAAAATACATAAAACGTCGGAAAAATCCATAACAAGAATACAGTTAGGAGAATGTTGTGAACAATTTGTGCATCATGTTGACCTTAAGTACCAACCAAGTGTTTCCTAACCACCTCCATCTATTCGTGGATCGCTGCCAACCGGTTCCCTCCTGAATGTAGACCAGCTAGGGTGGTCTACTCCTAAAAGAGACCGGATGTAGTCATTTAGAGGGTACGAAGAATCTAGATCTCCAAGCACCAGTGGCAGCCTTCGCCCTAGGTGTTGTTACTTGAGGACTTTCGGTCTGTATGCTACTTCGAGCATGTCGCAGAGATTGTAGAGGAGAAAACGTGTCCTCGGTAGTATAGTGGTCAGTATCCCGCCGCCTGTCACGCGGGAGACCGGGGTTCAATTCCCCGCCGGGGAGAAGCTCAGCTTTGGTGTTTCAAGTATATGCTTCTTTTTAAACAGCAACCGATAAACAACAACAACAACCTTAAAAAAAAACAGAATCTTGCTCTGGTTACTTTTTCCTTCGCTCTCCTTCGTGTAGAACAAGTCTACAACATTGAGCACTAGTTTCGTAAACGTTGACACTTGAACCACGTTCTTCTCGACCACGAGAATACACATTCGATTTTGACTCAAAGAATCCGACATCACACGCCATCTGATGTTTATCTCTTGAACAGAGTAGTGCAGATGACTGGCATTGCGCCTAACCACACACCATCTGCTGTTCGTCTCTTCAACTACATAGCCAAATTGAGTTCAAGTTATGTCTTTTGTCGAACTAGGAACCTGCTAATGGGGACATCACTTTCAACCCGGATGTATAGCTTTTGATCTCTAAAAGCGTCCTCGGTAGTATATTGGGTTGACCTCATTATACTTACATTCCGTGAAAACGCGGAATGACCACACATAAAAAAATTCCAATCAAAGTACATAAGCAACATGAAAACTAATACTTGAAGAATTTACGGAGATAGGGAAAAAGCACGGAAAATATGCGGGAAGAAATTGCATATTAACAATAAAATACATAAAACGTCGGAAAAATCCATAACAAGAATACAGTTAGGAGAATGTTGTGAACAATTTGTGCATCATGTTGACCTTAAGTACCAACCAAGTGTTTCCTAACCACCTCCATCTATTCGTGGATCGCTGCCAACCGGTTCCCTCCTGAATGTAGACCAGCTAGGGTGGTCTACTCCTAAAAGAGACCGGATGTAGTCATTTAGAGGGTACGAAGAATCTAGATCTCCAAGCACCAGTGGCAGCCTTCGCCCTAGGTGTTGTTACTTGAGGACTTTCGGTCTGTATGCTACTTCGAGCATGTCGCAGAGATTGTAGAGGAGAAAACGTGTCCTCGGTAGTATAGTGGTCAGTATCCCCGCCTGTCACGCGGGAGACCGGGGTTCAATTCCCCGCCGGGGAGAAGCTCAGCTTTGGTGTTTCAAGTATATGCTTCTTTTTAAACAGCAACCGATAAACAACAACAACAACCTTAAAAAAAAACAGAATCTTGCTCTGGTTACTTTTTCCTTCGCTCTCCTTCGTGTAGAACAAGTCTACAACATTGAGCACTAGTTTCGTAAACGTTGACACTTGAACCACGTTCTTCTCGACCACGAGAATACACATTCGATTTTGACTCAAAGAATCCGACATCACACGCCATCTGATGTTTATCTCTTGAACAGAGTAGTGCAGATGACTGGCATTGCGCCTAACCACACACCATCTGCTGTTCGTCTCTTCAACTACATAGCCAAATTGAGTTCAAGTTATGTCTTTTGTCGAACTAGGAACCTGCTAATGGGGACATCACTTTCAACCCGGATGTATAGCTTTTGATCTCTAAAAGCGTCCTCGGTAGTATATTGGGTTGACCTCATTATACTTACATTCCGTGAAAACGCGGAATGACCACACATAAAAAAATTCCAATCAAAGTACATAAGCAACATGAAAACTAATACTTGAAGAATTTACGGAGATAGGGAAAAAGCACGGAAAATATGCGGGAAGAAATTGCATATTAACAATAAAATACATAAAACGTCGGAAAAATCCATAACAAGAATACAGTTAGGAGAATGTTGTGAACAATTTGTGCATCATGTTGACCTTAAGTACCAACCAAGTGTTTCCTAACCACCTCCATCTATTCGTGGATCGCTGCCAACCGGTTCCCTCCTGAATGTAGACCAGCTAGGGTGGTCTACTCCTAAAAGAGACCGGATGTAGTCATTTAGAGGGTACGAAGAATCTAGATCTCCAAGCACCAGTGGCAGCCTTCGCCCTAGGTGTTGTTACTTGAGGACTTTCGGTCTGTATGCTACTTCGAGCATGTCGCAGAGATTGTAGAGGAGAAAACGTGTCCTCGGTAGTATAGTGGTTAGTTTATGGAGGGGTTTCCGGAAGGGGAATAAACATGTATGGGGTAGGTGCATTTTAAAATATTGCTAAAATTACATAAATAAAATAGATGGGAAAGAGTCTACTAATCTACTGGGTAGGGAATTTCTACGGGAAGAGGGGGGATATCCTCAGCTTCGGGGTTTGGTGCACCATGATGGAAATGGGCACACACCATATCCATTGATCCCTGGATCGCTGCCAATCGGGCCCTGAATCGGAAGGCACCCCAGGATCTTCCGTTGATTCCAAGAATCGAACGGATTTCGTCATTCCTGGGGTACCATGATCCAAGAGACCCGACAACCAGGGGGAGAATCCTCCCATGCGAAGAATATTTATCATATTTCCGCTGGTAGGCATTCTCCATACTCCCTGGTTGGTCAAAGCAGACCACGACGTCGACCATCACCCGGGAACCGGATAGTTGAAATTCAACATCCGGTCTTAACCTCTGCCCGGGGATGGCATTGTTGATCGTGACGTCGTGTCCTTGCTTGACTAGCAGCGACTCCAAGAGATCCTGGATGGTGTTGTGCCTCTTGGTGGCGAGCTGGAGACCTTCTTCACAGTGGTTAAGCACATGAAACCCGGTCTCGTTTTCCTTTCCGCATCGGCGGCAACTCGTATCTTGCTCCTGTGAGCAAAACCACGAGTGCCCCCGAAGAGGAAGGATGTCGAGCCGGGCCCTGTGAAGATATCTCCAGTCTCGGAAGGAGAGGGGCGTACGGCAGGATACCAGGCGAGCCATGTCTTTCGACTTGTCTTCCAGGGAGAGGCCAGTGGCAACTACTCCCTGGTGGCTCTTGTCAGAAATTAGGTCCCTGGTATAGCGCTGCCGAGCTACTTTCCGAAGTCCGCGGACTGCCTTGACTGGGCTTACGGAGACGTCATCGGCGACAATTCTTATATTTTCGTCGCCGGATACATCAATCCGCACTCCCAGTCGTTTTGCAGCTTGGCGGGCAAGAGTCCAAAGATTGGACCCTGCCTCCGCGTACCTCAGTCTGTAGAGCCCCCCATCCACGGATCCCGAAAGATATTCCCCAACTGGCAACACTCCTGGATGCTCGTTTCTGAACCCTCGCCGGATGGTGTCATGGAGCTGCTCTCGGCATATGTTCCTCACTGTAGGGTCTCTACAAGTGAGGAGCTGAGCAGCCCTGGCGATGGTCCAGATATCGGCATCATCAGTGAGGCGGCATGTTCCTAGGCCCCCAACCCCGCCGGTCCGCGTAGAAAAACGGGACCGTTGCGTGATTGGGAAGGTTGCAAATAAGGCCTAGAAACTTCCTGCACTCAGTGTCCAGTTGGGTAAGACAGTCTTTCAGGACCCGACCCGAAGCGAGGTGATGGGAAAGGGAGGGAAGAAGGTGGCTACGGAAGATTTCAAGTTTTTGCCATGGTGCGAGGTGGGAGGCGGCAATCTTGTCGAGGTTAGGGATAAGGTCAGTTGGTGGTCGGAACCGCAATTTTCCTCCGATTGGTGTACCAAGATATGTTTCTTGGTCGTCTGGACCCAAGCACCGAATTAATTGATCACCAATTCGGCACTGGGCGTCAGACGGCTTGCCTTTGTCGAAGACCAGGCAAGCACACTTCCCGGCATTAAATTGCAGCCCCAAGGTGTTTGCGGTGAGGGTAAAAACGTTTAAAATATTTTGGAGCTCGAAGGGAGAATTTGTAACCACGGCAATGTCGTCAGCATATGCCGTGGTTTTCACGAGCGAGCCAAATAATAAAAATCCGGGGTTAATATTGGACTTTCCGGCCCTGACGAGGGGCTCGGAAGCCAGGTTTGGGTCTTCTGCTAGACTTTGTCGAGAGCAGACGTGTTTTCAAAGGGCTCTGGGTTTTTATTGATGTTATGTTTTAGCTCGATATATTGTACTTCTCTTTTATCTAACTTCATCCGAGAAACTCTTCTTTTTTTACAAAAACAAATATTTTTCTTTTATTCAATACTATTTTTTCTTTAATTTTAATATTCCATTCTACTTGTTTATTTATATTTATTTTTCATCTCATTTTCCGTTCTTTTAAATTTTTTTTTTTCCCATTTCCCTTATTATTTATTTATTTATTTTTTAATCCTCTAAAATCCTATAAAAAAAATATTTTTCTTCATATTTTAATTGGTCTTTAAATTTTTCTCCCTATATTTTTCCGAATTTTATTTCATTTTTTGTTTTTACTTCCTAAGAATTTCTGTTTTACACTCTTATATGTAAGTGGGTCCAGGGTAGCAATGGCAGAGGAAGGAGCATCTAGTAGAAATTCTACTAGAGTAAGACTCCATGGGACAATCATTAAAATCCCAGTTCCTCTGCCAAACATTTTAAAATGTGGGGAGAAATCCTGTCAAGGTGAGCGAGGTAGCGGTCCCTGGTCTGGGGATCGCAAGAGACAATTGGCGGAGACACACAAAAAAGAAAGACATTCTAGGAGAGGGGTTCAGTACACCACCCAGTATGTCTGCCTTGGCTGTAAAAAAGGAATTTAATTCCTTTATTTCAGCCGGCAGACATGCAAGACCTTGTACTGAGTCCCTTTCCTCCAGTATTCTCCGCCATTCCCTCGAACTAACCATTGCATCTGCAATGGATGGTTCTGCAGGGTCTTCTTATCTCGCTCACTCTTCTCTCCCCACGTTTTCCCCTTCCAGAATTGAAGGGGACAAAATCATTTTAAAATACCCTGGGAAACCCACGAAGTGTCCTAGGTGTGAGTGGACTACCTTGGCAACTAACACCAGAGCCATGGGTAGTATCCACAGACACCTAGAGACAGCCCACACACTCCGACTAGTTAAATATTGGGAATGCGGAGTGTGTGGATTTGCTGGAGATGGCCCTACACTAAAAGGACATTACTAAAGGTTACATTCCAATCGGATACCCTCCATCCGATTTGCTGGGATATCCAGTATGGATGGCTCCAACCGTGACTCTTCTGCTGCAATGATCTCTCTAGAGGGTGTTACTGCAACAGAAGACGAGCGTGATGAGCTATCCGTGGTGGAAATCCCAGCGATCGAGGAATCCCCTGGTAATGTCCTATCTCCAGCAAATTTTACCGCAAGCCCTATTTTAGATCTTGGGAGGGAGTTCGCCTCCTCTTTTTTAATACACAAAATTTTAGTTGGCTTTATGAACTCCCCCACAAGAAAATACTAGCCCCACAATTTTATCACAAGAGATTTTAGACCCTTCACCTAACCCTGAGACCTTAACCTTTGTCCCCAGTCAGCAAAGCAATCGAGGACGTAGTCAAAACAGCTCAGAAGAGCAGAGCCAAAGAGACGACGATTTTGTCAGTCTCTGGGTTCCTGCCTTCTTGAGCTGTGGGACTCTACATGACCTAGACGACGTCCTCGCACGTTGCACAGCTGACTGGCTCCCTAAAGCACAAATTTTACAAGACCCTAGCCCTGAACAACCCCGGAGGAAACCCTGACAAAAGAAAAAGAAATCAAAACCGGCAGATGCAGAAGGCCCGGCGAAATATCAAGCAAAAGGCGTATGAGGCGAGGAAGATTCAGCGGCTCTTCAACATTTACCCAAGAAGAGCCGTTCGAGAGGTGCTCGAAGACCGTTCACCCTCCTACGATGGGTACTGTACAAGCTGCGGAGGAATATCTCAAGAGGACTTACAACCGATTGAGACCATCTCCGCAGCAGTGCCAAAGTGCGAGGGAACTCTACGACACCTGCGACTGGTCCCAACCTTCAGAGGACCAGATGAACTTCCTTAATCGTGCGCCAACCCAACAAGAGCTTGAAGCTAAGCTTCGCCGGGCTACCAACACATCACCAGGGGTTGATGGCCTAGAATACCGTCATCTTAGAGCCATCGACCCCAACTGCATTCTGCTGGAAACAGTTTGTAAAATGGTTTGGAAGCTAGGGGTTCCTAATTGTTGGAAGACATCGCGAACTGTCCCCATTTTCAAGAAAGGGGACACTAGTGACTATTCCAACTTTAGACCAATATCCCTTCTTCCTACCATTTACAAGCTGTTCTCGGGAGTGATCAGCCAGAGAATAACGCAAGTCGCTTCAGACCTTGGCTGGTTATCTCCCGAGCAAAAGGGTTTCCTCCCGGGGGTCCATGGTATTCAGGAACATACACAGCTCTTACAGACGGTTGTCGAGGAGACAAAGACCAAACGAAAGCACATGTCTATTGCATGGCTGGACATGTGCAACGCGTTTGGATCTGTGCCTCACGCCGTTCTGAATGAGCTGTTCCCATCACTTCCAATACCAGAGGACCTCCGGCGCATCCTGGTGGACATATATTCGGGAAATCGGATGGATTTTGCCGTTGGGAAAGAATCCATCCGCATTTTACCGACAGCAGGTGTTCGCCAGGGTGACGCTCTTAGCTCCCCTATTTTTAACTATTTTAAAATAGTGGTCAGTATCCCCGCCTGTCACGCGGGAGACCGGGGTTCAATTCCCCGCCGGGGAGAAGCTCAGCTTTGGTGTTTCAAGTATATGCTTCTTTTTAAACAGCAACCGATAAACAACAACAACAACACTTAAAAAAACAGAATCTTGCTCTGGTTACTTTTTCCTTTCGCTCTCCTTCGTGTAGAACAAGTCTACAACATTGAGCACTAGTTTCGTAAACGTTGACACTTGAACCACGTTCTTCTCGACCACGAGAATACACATTCGATTTTGACTCAAAGAATCCGACATCACACGCCATCTGATGTTTATCTCTTGAACAGAGTAGTGCAGATGACTGGCATTGCGCCTAACCACACACCATCTGCTGTTCGTCTCTTCAACTACATAGCCAAATTGAGTTCAAGTTATGTCTTTTGTCGAACTAGGAACCTGCTAATGGGGACATCACTTTCAACCCGGATGTATAGCTTTTGATCTCTAAAAGCGTCCTCGGTAGTATATTGGGTTGACCTCATTATACTTACATTCCGTGAAAACGCGGAATGACCACACCTTAAAAAATTCCAATCAAAGTACATAAGCAACATGAAAACTAATACTTGAAGAATTTACGGAGATAGGGAAAAAGCACGGAAAATATGCGGGAAGAAATTGCATATTAACAATAAAATACATAAAACGTCGGAAAAATCCATAACAAGAATACAGTTAGGAGAATGTTGTGAACAATTTGTGCATCATGTTGACCTTAAGTACCAACCAAGTGTTTCCTAACCACCTCCATCTATTCGTGGATCGCTGCCAACCGGTTCCCTCCTGAATGTAGACCAGCTAGGGTGGTCTACTCCTAAAAAGAGAGACCGGATGTAGTCATTTAGAGGGTACGAAGAATCTAGATCTCCAAGCATCAGTGGCAGCCTTCGCCCTAGGTGTTGTTACTTGAGGACTTTCGGTCTGTATGCTACTTCAAGCATGTCGCAGAGATTGTAGAGGAGAAAACGTGTCTTCGGTAGTATAGTGGTCAGTATCCCCGCCTGTCACGCGGGAGAACCGGGGTTCAATTCCCCGCCGGGGAGAAGCTCAGCTTTGGTGTTTCAAGTATATGCTTCTTTTTAAACAGCAACCGATAAACAACAACAACAACCTTAAAAAAAACAGAATCTTGCTCTGGTTACTTTTTCCTTCGCTCTCCTTCGTGTAGAACAAGTCTACAACATTGAGCACTAGTTTCGTAAACGTTGACACTTGAACCACGTTCTTCTCGACCACGAGAATACACATTCGATTTTGACTCAAAGAATCCGACATCACACGCCATCTGATGTTTATCTCTTGAACAGAGTAGTGCAGATGACTGGCATTGCGCCTAACCACACACCATCTGCTGTTCGTCTCTTCAACTACATAGCCAAATTGAGTTCAAGTTATGTCTTTTGTCGAACTAGGAACCTGCTAATGGGGACATCACTTTCAACCCGGATGTATAGCTTTTGATCTCTAAAAGCGTCCTCGGTAGTATATTGGGTTGACCTCATTATACTTACATTCCGTGAAAACGCGGAATGACCACACATAAAAAAATTCCAATCAAAGTACATAAGCAACATGAAAACTAATACTTGAAGAATTTACGGAGATAGGGAAAAAGCACGGAAAATATGCGGGAAGAAATTGCATATTAACAATAAAATACATAAAACGTCGGAAAAATCCATAACAAGAATACAGTTAGGAGAATGTTGTGAACAATTTGTGCATCATGTTGACCTTAAGTACCAACCAAGTGTTTCCTAACCACCTCCATCTATTCGTGGATCGCTGCCAACCGGTTCCCTCCTGAATGTAGACCAGCTAGGGTGGTCTACTCCTAAAAGAGAACCGGATGTAGTCATTTAGAGGGTACAAAAGAATCTAGATCTCCAAGCACCAGTGGCAGCCTTCGCCCTAGGTGTTGTTACTTGAGGACTTTCGGTCTGTATGCTACTTCAAGCATGTCGCAGAGATTGTAGAGGAGAAAACGTGTCTTCGGTAGTATAGTGGTCAGTATCCCCGCCTGTCACGCGGGAGACCGGGGTTCAATTCCCCGCCGGGGAGAAGCTCAGCTTTGGTGTTTCAAGTATATGCTTCTTTTTAAACAGCAACCGATAAACAACAACAACAACCTTAAAAAAAAACAGAATCTTGCTCTGGTTACTTTTTCCTTCGCTCTCCTTCGTGTAGAACAAGTCTACAACATTGAGCACTAGTTTCGTAAACGTTGACACTTGAACCACGTTCTTCTCGACCACGAGAATACACAATCGATTTTGACTCAAAGAATCCGACATCACACGCCATCTGATGTTTATCTCTTGAACAGAGTAGTGCAGATGACTGGCATTGCGCCTAACCACACACCATCTGCTGTTCGTCTCTTCAACTACATAGCCAAATTGAGTTCAAGTTATGTCTTTTGTCGAACTAGGAACCTGCTAATGGGGACATCACTTTCAACCCGGATGTATAGCTTTTGATCTCTAAAAGCGTCCTCGGTAGTATATTGGGTTGACCTCATTATACTTACATTCCGTGAAAACGCGGAATGACCACACATAAAAAAATTCCAATCAAAGTACATAAGCAACATGAAAACTAATACTTGAAGAATTTACGGAGATAGGGGAAAAGGCACGGAAAATATGCGGAAGAAGAAATTGCATATTAACAATAAAATACATAAAACGTCGGAAAAATCCATAACAAGAATACAGTTAGGAGAATGTTGTGAACAATTTGTGCATCATGTTGACCTTAAGTACCAACCAAGTGTTTCCTAACCACCTCCATCTATTCGTGGATCGCTGCCAACCGGTTCCCTCCTGAATGTAGACCAGCTAGGGTGGTCTACTCCTAAAAGAGACCGGATGTAGTCATTTAGAGGGTACGAAGAATCTAGATCTCCAAGCACCAGTGGCAGCCTTCGCCCTAGGTGTTGTTACTTGAGGACTTTCGGTCTGTATGCTACTTCGAGCATGTCGCAGAGATTGTAGAGGAGAAAACGTGTCCTCGGTAGTATAGTGGTCAGTATCCCCGCCTGTCACGCGGGAGACCGGGGTTCAATTCCCCGCCGGGGAGAAGCTCAGCTTTGGTGTTTCAAGTATATGCTTCTTTTTAAACAGCAACCGATAAACAACAACAACAACCTTAAAAAAAAACAGAATCTTGCTCTGGTTACTTTTTCCTTCGCTCTCCTTCGTGTAGAACAAGTCTACAACATTGAGCACTAGTTTCGTAAACGTTGACACTTGAACCACGTTCTTCTCGACCACGAGAATACACATTCGATTTTGACTCAAAAGAATCCGACATCACACGCCATCTGATGTTTATCTCTTGAACAGAGTAGTGCAGATGACTGGCATTGCGCCTAACCACACACCATCTGCTGTTCGTCTCTTCAACTACATAGCCAAATTGAGTTCAAGTTATGTCTTTTGTCGAACTAGGAACCTGCTAATGGGGACATCACTTTCAACCCGGATGTATAGCTTTTGATCTCTAAAAGCGTCCTCGGTAGTATATTGGGTTGACCTCATTATACTTACATTCCGTGAAAACGCGGAATGACCACACATAAAAAAATTCCAATCAAAGTACATAAGCAACATGAAAACTAATACTTGAAGAATTTACGGAGATAGGGAAAAAGCACGGAAAATATGCGGGAAGAAATTGCATATTAACAATAAAATACATAAAACGTCGGAAAAATCCATAACAAGAATACAGTTAGGAGAATGTTGTGAACAATTTGTGCATCATGTTGACCTTAAGTACCAACCAAGTGTTTCCTAACCACCTCCATCTATTCGTGGATCGCTGCCAACCGGTTCCCTCCTGAATGTAGACCAGCTAGGGTGGTCTACTCCTAAAAGAGACCGGATGTAGTCATTTAGAGGGTACGAAGAATCTAGATCTCCAAGCACCAGTGGCAGCCTTCGCCCTAGGTGTTGTTACTTGAGGACTTTCGGTCTGTATGCTACTTCGAGCATGTCGCAGAGATTGTAGAGGAGAAAACGTGTCCTCGGTAGTATAGTGTCAGTATCCCCGCCTGTCACGCGGGAGACCGGGGTTCAATTCCCCGCCGGGGAGAAGCTCAGCTTTGGTGTTTCAAGTATATGCTTCTTTTTAAACAGCAACCGATAAACAACAACAACAACCTTAAAAAAAAAACAAGAATCTTGCTCTGGTTACTTTTTCCTTCGCTCTCCTTCGTGTAGAACAAGTCTACAACATTGAGCACTAGTTTCGTAAACGTTGACACTTGAACCACGTTCTTCTCGACCACGAGAATACACATTCGATTTTGACTCAAAGAATCCGACATCACACGCCATCTGATGTTTATCTCTTGAACAGAGTAGTGCAGATGACTGGCATTGCGCCTAACCACACACCATCTGCTGTTCGTCTCTTCAACTACATAGCCAAATTGAGTTCAAGTTATGTCTTTTGTCGAACTAGGAACCTGCTAATGGGGACATCACTTTCAACCCGGATGTATAGCTTAGGATCTCTAAAAGCGTCCTCGGTAGTATATTGGGTTGACCTCATTATACTTACATTCCGTGAAAACGCGGAATGACCACACATAAAAAAATTCCAATCAAAGTACATAAGCAACATGAAAACTAATACTTGAAGAATTTACGGAGATAGGGAAAAAGCACGGAAAATATGCGGGAAGAAATTGCATATTAACAATAAAATACATAAAACGTCGGAAAAATCCATAACAAGAATACAGTTAGGAGAATGTTGTGAACAATTTGTGCATCATGTTGACCTTAAGTACCAACCAAGTGTTTCCTAACCACCTCCATCTATTCGTGGATCGCTGCCAACCGGTTCCCTCCTGAATGTAGACCAGCTAGGGGGTTCAATTCCCCGCCGGGGAGAAGCTCAGCTTTGGTGTTTCAAGTATATGCTTCTTTTTAAACAGCAACCGATAAACAACAACAACAACCTTAAAAAAAAAACAGAATCTTGCTCTGGTTACTTTTTCCTTCGCTCTCCTTCGTGTAGAACAAGTCTACAACATTGAGCACTAGTTTCGTAAACGTTGACACTTGAACCACGTTCTTCTCGACCACGAGAATACACATTCGATTTTGACTCAAAGAATCCGACATCACACGCCATCTGATGTTTATCTCTTGAACAGAGTAGTGCAGATGACTGGCATTGCGCCTAACCACACACCATCTGCTGTTCGTCTCTTCAACTACATAGCCAAATTGAGTTCAAGTTATGTCTTTTGTCGAACTAGGAACCTGCTAATGGGGACATCACTTTCAACCCGGATGTATAGCTTTTGATCTCTAAAAGCGTCCTCGGTAGTATATTGGGTTGACCTCATTATACTTACATTCCGTGAAAACGCGGAATGACCACATATAAAAAATTCCAATCAAAGTACATAAGCAACATGAAAACTAATACTTGAAGAATTTACGGAGATAGGGAAAAAGCACGGAAAATATGCGGGAAGAAATTGCATATTAACAATAAAATACATAAAACGTCGGAAAAATCCATAACAAGAATACAGTTAGGAGAATGTTGTGAACAATTTGTGCATCATGTTGACCTTAAGTACCAACCAAGTGTTTCCTAACCACCTCCATCTATTCGTGGATCGCTGCCAACCGGTTCCCTCCTGAATGTAGACCAGCTAGGGTGGTCTACTCCTAAAAGAGACCGGATGTAGTCATTTAGAGGGTACGAAGAATCTAGATCTCCAAGCACCAGTGGCAGCCTTCGCCCTAGGTGTTGTTACTTGAGGACTTTCGGTCTGTATGCTACTTCGACCATGTCGCAGAGATTGTAGAGGAGAAAACGTGTCCTCGGTAGTATAGTGGTCAGTATCCCCGCCTGTCACGCGGGAGACCGGGGTTCAATTCCCCGCCGGGGAGAAGCTCAGCTTTGGTGTTTCAAGTATATGCTTCTTTTTAAACAGCAACCGATAAACAACAACAACAACCTTAAAAAAAAAACAGAATCTTGCTCTGGTTACTTTTTCCTTCGCTCTCCTTCGTGTAGAACAAGTCTACAACATTGAGCACTAGTTTCGTAAACGTTGACACTTGAACCACGTTCTTCTCGACCACGAGAATACACATTCGATTTTGACTCAAAGAATCCGACATCACACGCCATCTGATGTTTATCTCTTGAACAGAGTAGTGCAGATGACTGGCATTGCGCCTAACCACACACCATCTGCTGTTCGTCTCTTCAACTACATAGCCAAATTGAGTTCAAGTTATGTCTTTTGTCGAACTAGGAACCTGCTAATGGGGACATCACTTTCAACCCGGATGTATAGCTTTTGATCTCTAAAAGCGTCCTCGGTAGTATATTGGGTTGACCTCATTATACTTACATTCCGTGAAAACGCGGAATGACCACACATAAAAAAATTCCAATCAAAGTACATAAGCAACATGAAAACTAATACTTGAAGAATTTACGGAGATAGGGAAAAAGCACGGAAAATATGCGGGAAGAAATTGCATATTAACAATAAAATACATAAAACGTCGGAAAAATCCATAACAAGAATACAGTTAGGAGAATGTTGTGAACAATTTGTGCATCATGTTGACCTTAAGTACCAACCAAGTGTTTCCTAACCACCTCCATCTATTCGTGGATCGCTGCCAACCGGTTCCCTCCTGAATGTAGACCAGCTAGGGTGGTCTACTCCTAAAAGAGACCGGATGTAGTCATTTAGAGGGTACGAAGAATCTAGATCTCCAAGCACCAGTGGCAGCCTTCGCCCTAGGTGTTGTTACTTGAGGACTTTCGGTCTGTATGCTACTTCGAGCATGTCGCAGAGATTGTAGAGGAGAAAACGTGTCCTCGGTAGTATAGTGGTCAGTATCCCCGCCTGTCACGCGGGAGACCGGGGTTCAATTCCCCGCCGGGGAGAAGCTCAGCTTTGGTGTTTCAAGTATATGCTTCTTTTTAAACAGCAACCGATAAACAACAACAACAACCTTAAAAAAAAACAGAATCTTGCTCTGGTTACTTTTTCCTTCGCTCTCCTTCGTGTAGAACAAGTCTACAACATTGAGCACTAGTTTCGTAAACGTTGACACTTGAACCACGTTCTTCTCGACCACGAGAATACACATTCGATTTTGACTCAAAGAATCCGACATCACACGCCATCTGATGTTTATCTCTTGAACAGAGTAGTGCAGATGACTGGCATTGCGCCTAACCACACACCATCTGCTGTTCGTCTCTTCAACTACATAGCCAAATTGAGTTCAAGTTATGGTCTTTTGTCGAACTAGGAACCTGCTAATGGGGACATCACTTTCAACCCGGATGTATAGCTTTTGATCTCTAAAAGCGTCCTCGGTAGTATATTGGGTTGACCTCATTATACTTACATTCCGTGAAAACGCGGAATGACCACACATAAAAAAATTCCAATCAAAGTACATAAGCAACATGAAAACTAATACTTGAAGAATTTACGGAGATAGGGAAAAAGCACGGAAAATATGCGGGAAGAAATTGCATATTAACAATAAAATACATAAAACGTCGGAAAAATCCATAACAAGAATACAGTTAGGAGAATGTTGTGAACAATTCGTGCATCATGTTGACCTTAAGTACCAACCAAGTGTTTCCTAACCACCTCCATCTATTCGTGGATCGCTGCCAACCGGTTCCCTCCTGAATGTAGACCAGCTAGGGTGGTCTACTCCTAAAAGAGACCGGATGTAGTCATTTAGAGGGTACGAAGAATCTAGATCTCCAAGCACCAGTGGCAGCCTTCGCCCTAGGTGTTGTTACTTGAGGACTTTCGGTCTGTATGCTACTTCGAGCATGTCGCAGAGATTGTAGAGGAGAAAACGTGTCCTCGGTAGTATAGTGGTCAGTATCCCCGCCTGTCACGCGGGAGACCGGGGTTCAATTCCCCGCCGGGGAGAAGCTCAGCTTTGGTGTTTCAAGTATATGCTTCTTTTTAAACAGCAACCGATAAACAACAACAACAACCTTAAAAAAAAAACAGAATCTTGCTCTGGTTACTTTTTCCTTCGCTCTCCTTCGTGTAGAACAAGTCTACAACATTGAGCACTAGTTTCGTAAACGTTGACACTTGAACCACGTTCTTCTCGACCACGAGAATACACATTCGATTTTGACTCAAAGAATCCGACATCACACGCCATCTGATGTTTATCTCTTGAACAGAGTAGTGCAGATGACTGGCATTGCGCCTAACCACACACCATCTGCTGTTCGTCTCTTCAACTACATAGCCAAATTGAGTTCAAGTTATGTCTTTTGTCGAACTAGGAACCTGCTAATGGGGACATCACTTTCAACCCGGATGTATAGCTTTTGATCTCTAAAAGCGTCCTCGGTAGTATATTGGGTTGACCTCATTATACTTACATTCCGTGAAAACGCGGAATGACCACACATAAAAAAATTCCAATCAAAGTACATAAGCAACATGAAAACTAATACTTGAAGAATTTACGGAGATAGGGAAAAAGCACGGAAAATATGCGGGAAGAAATTGCATATTAACAATAAAATACATAAAACGTCGGAAAAATCCATAACAAGAATACAGTTAGGAGAATGTTGTGAACAATTTGTGCATCATGTTGACCTTAAGTACCAACCAAGTGTTTCCTAACCACCTCCATCTATTCGTGGATCGCTGCCAACCGGTTCCCTCCTGAATGTAGACCAGCTAGGGTGGTCTACTCCTAAAAGAGACCGGATGTAGTCATTTAGAGGGTACGAAGAATCTAGATCTCCAAGCACCAGTGGCAGCCTTCGCCCTAGGTGTTGTTACTTGAGGACTTTCGGTCTGTATGCTACTTCGAGCATGTCGCAGAGATTGTAGAGGAGAAAACGTGTCCTCGGTAGTATAGTGGTTAGTTTATGGAGGGGTTTCCGGAAGGGGAATAAACATGTATAGGGTAGGTGCATTTTAAAATATTTCTAAAATTACATAAATAAAATAGATGGGAAAGAGTCTACTAATCTACTGGGTAGGGAATTTCTACGGGAAGAGGGGGGATATCCTCAGCTTCGGGGTTTGGTGCACCATGATGGAAATGGGCACACACCATATCCATTGATCCCTGGATCGCTGCCAATCGGGCCCTGAATCGGAAGGCACCCCAGGATCTTCCGTTGATTCCAAGAATCGAACGGATTTCGTCGTTCCTGGGGTACCATGATCCAAGAGACCCGACAACCAGGGGGAGAATCCTCCCATGCGAAGAATATTTATCATATTTCCGCTGGTAGGCATTCTCCATACTCCCTGGTTGGTCAAAGCAGACCACGACGTCGACCATCACCCGGGAACCGGATAGTTGAAATTCAACATCCGGTCTTAACCTCTGCCCGGGGATGGCATTGTTGATCGTGACGTCGTGTCCTTGCTTGACTAGCAGCGACTCCAAGAGATCCTGGATGGTGTTGTGCCTCTTGGTGGCGAGCTGGAGACCTTCTTCACAGTGGTTAAGCACATGAAACCCGGTCTCGTTTTCCTTTCCGCATCGGCGGCAACTCGTATCTTGCTCCTGTGAGCAAAACCACGAGTGCCCCCGAAGAGGAAGGATGTCGAGCCGGGCCCTGTGAAGATATCTCCAGTCTCGGAAGGAGAGGGGCGTACGGCAGGATACCAGGCGAGCCATGTCTTTCGACTTGTCTTCCAGGGAGAGGCCAGTGGCAACTACTCCCTGGTGGCTCTTGTCAGAAATTAGGTCCCTGGTATAGCGCTGCCGAGCTACTTTCCGAAGTCCGCGGACTGCCTTGACTGGGCTTACGGAGACGTCATCGGCGACAATTCTTATATTTTCGTCGCCGGATACATCAATCCGCACTCCCAGTCGTTTTGCAGCTTGGCGGGCAAGAGTCCAAAGATTGGACCCTGCCTCCGCGTACCTCAGTCTGTAGAGCCCCCCATCCACGGATCCCGAAAGATATTCCCCAACTGGCAACACTCCTGGATGCTCGTTTCTGAACCCTCGCCGGATGGTGTCATGGAGCTGCTCTCGGCATATGTTCCTCACTGTAGGGTCTCTACAAGTGAGGAGCTGAGCAGCCCTGGCGATGGTCCAGATATCGGCATCATCAGTGAGGCGGCATGTTCCTAGGCCCCCAACCCGCCGGTCCGCGTAGAAAAACGGGACCGTTGCGTGATTGGGAAGGTTGCAAATAAGGCCTAGAAACTTCCTGCACTCAGTGTCCAGTTGGGTAAGACAGTCTTTCAGGACCCGACCCGAAGCGAGGTGATGGGAAAGGGAGGGAAGAAGGTGGCTACGGAAGATTTCAAGTTTTTGCCATGGTGCGAGGTGGGAGGCGGCAATCTTGTCGAGGTTAGGGACAAGGTCAGTTGGTGGTCGGAACCGCAATTTTCCTCCGATTGGTGTACCAAGATATGTTTCTTGGTCGTCTGGACCCAAGCACCGAATTAATTGATCACCAATTCGGCACTGGGCGTCAGACGGCTTGCCTTTGTCGAAGACCAGGCAAGCACACTTCCCGGCATTAAATTGCAGCCCCAAGGTGTTTGCGGTGAGGGTAAAAACGTTTAAAATATTTTGGAGCTCGAAGGGAGAATTTGTAACCACGGCAATGTCGTCAGCATATGCCGTGGTTTTCTCGAGCGAGCCAAATAATAAAAATCCGGGGTTAATATTGGACTTTCCGGCCCTGACGAGGGGCTCGGAAGCCAGGTTAAAAATAGGGGAGCTAAGAGCGTCACCCTGGCGAACACCTGCTGTCGGGAAAATGCGGATGGATTCTTTCCCAACGGCAAAATCCATCCGATTTCCCGAATATATGTCCACCAGGATGCGCCGAAGGTCCTCTGGTATTGGAAGTGATGTGAACAGCTCATTCAGAACGGCGTGAGGCACAGATCCAAACGCGTTGCACATGTCCAGCCATGCAATAGACATGTGCTTTCGTTTGGTCTTTGTCTCCTCGACAACCGTCTGTAAGAGCTGTGTATGTTCCTGAATACCATGGACCCCCGGGAGGAAACCCTTTTGCTCGGGAGATAACCAGCCAAGGTCTGAAGCGACTTGCGTTATTCTCTGGCTGGTCACTCCCGAGAACAGCTTGTAAATGGTAGGAAGAAGGGATATTGGTCTAAAGTTGGAATAGTCACTAGTGTCCCCTTTCTTGAAAATGGGGACAGTTCGCGATGTCTTCCAACAATTAGGAACCCCTAGCTTCCAAACCATTTTACAAACTGTTTCCAGCAGAATGCAGTTGGGGTCGATGGCTCTAAGATGACGGTATTCTAGGCCATCAACCCCTGGTGATGTGTTGGTAGCCCGGCGAAGCTTAGCTTCAAGCTCTTGTTGGGTTGGCGCACGATTAAGGAAGTTCATCTGGTCCTCTGAAGGTTGGGACCAGTCGCAGGTGTCGTAGAGTTCCCTCGCACTTTGGCACTGCTGCTGAGATGGTCTCAATCGGTTGTAAGTCCTCTTGAGATATTCCTCCGCAGCTTGTACAGTACCATCGTAGGAGGGTGAACGGTCTTCGAGCACCTCTCGAACGGCTCTTCTTGGGTAAATGTTGAAGAGCCGCTGAATCTTCCTCGCCTCGTATTCCTTTTGCTTGATATTTCGCCGGGCCTTCTGCATCTGCCGGTTTTGATTTCTTTTTCTTTTGTCAGGGTTTCCTCGGGGTTGTTCAGGGCTAGGGTCTTGTAAAATTTGTGCTTTTTTGTTTAGGAGCCAGTCAGCTGTGCAACGTGCGAGGACGTCGTCTAGGTCATGTAGAGTCCCACAGCTCAAGAAGGCAGGAACCCAGAGACTGACAAAATCGTCGTCTCTTTGGCTCTGCTCTTCTGAGCTGTTTTGACTACGTCCTCGATTGCTTTGCTGACTGGGGACAAAGGTTAAGGTCTCAGGGTTAGGTGAAGGGTCTAAAATCTCTTGTGATAAAATTGTGGGGCTAGTATTTTCTTGTGGGGGGAGTTCATAAAGCCAACTAAAATTTTGTGTATTAAAAGAGGAGGCGAACTCCCTCCCAAGATCTAAAATAGGGCTTGCGGTAAAATTTGCTGGAGATAGGACATTACCAAGGGATTCCTCGATCGCTGGGATTTCCACCATGGATAGCTCATCACGCTCGTCTTCTGTTGCAGTAACACCCTCTAGAGAGATCATTGCAGCAGAAGAGTCACGGTTGGAGCCATCCATACTGGATATCCCAGCAAATCGGATGGAGGATGACCGATTGGAATGTAACCTTTGGTAATGTCCTTTTAGTGTAGGGCCATCTCCAGCAAATCCACACACTCCGCATTCCCAATATTTAACTAGTCGGAGTGTGTGGGCTGTCTCTAGGTGTCTGTGGATACTACCCATGGCTCTGGTGTTAGTTGCCAAGGTAGTCCACTCACACCTAGGACACTTCGTGGGTTTCCCAGGGTATTTTAAAATGATTTTGTCCCCTTCAATTCTGGAAGGGGAAAACGTGGGGAGAGAAGAGTGAGCGGAATTAGGAGACCCCTCAGAACCATCCATTGCAGATGCAATGGTTAGTTCGAGGGATTGGCGGAGAATACTGGAGGAAAGGGACTCAGTACAAGGTCTTGCATGTCTGCCGGCTGAAATAAACGAATTGAATTCCTTTTTACAGCCAAGGCAGACATACTGGGTGGTGTACTGAACCCCTCTCCTAGAATGTCTTTCTTTTATGTGTGTCTCCGCCAATTGTCTCTTGCGATCCCCAGACCAGGGACCGCTACCTCGCTCACCTTGACAGGATTTCTCCCCACATTTTAAAATGTTTGGCAGAGGAACTGGGATTTTAATGATTGTCCCATGGAGTCTTACTCTAGTAGAATTTCTACTAGATGCTCCTTCCTCTGCCATTGCTACCCTGGGCCCACTTACATGTAAGAGTGTAAAACAGAAATTCTTATGAAGTAAAAATCAAAAATGAAATAAAATTCGGAAAAATATAGGGAGAAAAATTTAAAGACCAATTAAAAATATGAAGAAAAATATTTTTTTTAAAGGATTTGATAGGATTTAAAAAAATAATAATAATAAGGGAAATGGAAAAAAAAATCAAAGAACGGAAAATGAGATGGTTGACTATATGGTTTTGATGTAAAATGAGATTTAAAAGTAGTGAATATTTAAAAAATTTTCAAAATTTTCAAAATTTTCTGGGAACTTAGATTAAGATAAATAAAGATACCAAAATAAAAGTGCAAATTAGAAAATCTGAAAATAAAATAATTTTTTTTTTTTTAATAATAAAATTTTAATCCGAAGAAAAGAAAATTAGCGATCAATAAAGTGATTTTAATTTTTTTAAAAAAAAAAAGATAAATCAATTAAAAATTAAAATAAATAAACAATTAGAATGGAATATTAAGATTAAAGGAAAAATAGTATTGAATAAAAGCAAAATATTTGTTTTTGTTAAAACAGAAGAGTTTCTCGGATGAAGTTAGATAAAAAAGAAGAACGATATAACGAGCTAAAACATAACATCCATAAAAACCCAGAGCTCTTTAAAAACACGTCTGCTCTCGACAAAGTCTAGCAGACGGATAATGGTCTGCCGGTTCCCTCCTGAATGTAGACCAGCTAGGGTGGTCTACTCCTAAAAGAGACCGGATGTAGTCATTTAGAGGGTACGAAGAATCTAGATCTCCAAGCACCAGTGGCAGCCTTCGCCCTAGGTGTTGTTACTTGAGGACTTTCGGTCTGTATGCTACTTCGAGCATGTCGCAGAGATTGTAGAGGAGAAAACGTGTCCTCGGTAGTATAGTGGTTAGTTTATGGAGGGGTTTCCGGAAGGGGAATAAACATGTATGGGGTGGGTGCATTTAAAAATATTACTAAAATTACCTAAATAAAATAAATGGGGAAGAGTCTACTAATATACTGGGTGTGGAGTTACTACGGGAAGAGGGGGGTTATCCTCAGCTTCGGGGTTTGGTGCACCATGATGGAAATGGGCACACACCATATCCATTGATCCCTGGATCGCTGCCAATCGGGCCTTGAATCGGAAGGCACCCCAGGATCTTCCGTTGATTCCAAGAATCGAACGGATTTCGTCGTTCCTGGGGTACCATGATCCAAGAGACCCGACAACCAGGGGGAGAATCCTCCCATGCGAAGAATATTTATCATATTTCCGCTGGTAGGCATTCTCCATACTCCCTGGTTGGTCAAAGCAGACCACGACGTCAACCATCACCCGGGAACCGGATAGTTGAAATTCAACATCCGGTCTTAACCTCTGCCCGGGGATGGCATTGTTGATCGTAACGTCGTGTCCTTGCTTGACTAGCAGCGACTCCAAGAGATCCTGGATGGTGTTGTGCCTCTTGGTGGCGAGCTGGAGACCTTCTTCACAGTGGTTAAGCACATGAAACCCGGTCTCGTTTTCCTTTCCACATCGGCGGCAACTCGTATCTTGCTCCTGTGAGCAAAACCACGAGTGCCCCCGAAGAGGAAGGATGTCGAGCCGGGCCCTGTGAAGATATCTCCAGTCTCGGAAGGAGAGGGGCGTACGGCAGGATACCAGGCGAGCCATGTCTTTCGACTTGTCTTCCAGGGAGAGGCCAGTGGCAACTACTCCCTGGTGGCTCTTGTCAGACATTAGGTCCCTGGTATAGCGCTGCCGAGCTACTTTCCGAAGTCCGCGGACTGCCTTGACTGGGCTTACGGAGACGTCATCGGCGACAATTCTTATATTTTCGTCGCCGGATACATCAATCCGCACTCCCAGTCGTTTTGCAGCTTGGCGGGCAAGAGTCCAAAGATTGGACCCTGCCTCCGCGTACCTCAGTCTGTAGAGCCCCCCATCCACGGATCCCGAAAGATATTCCCCAACTGGCAACACTCCTGGATGCTCGTTTCTGAACCCTCGCCGGATGGTGTCATGGAGCTGCTCTCGGCATATGTTCCTCACTGTAGGGTCTCTACAAGTGAGGAGCTGAGCAGCCCTGGCGATGGTCCAGAATCCCCGCCTGTCACGCGGGAGACCGGGGTTCAATTCCCCGCCGGGGAGAAGCTCAGCTTTGGTGTTTCAAGTATATGCTTCTTTTTAAACAGCAACCGATAAACAACAACAACAACCTTAAAAAAAAAACAGAATCTTGCTCTGGTTACTTTTTCCTTCGCTCTCCTTCGTGTAGAACAAGTCTACAACATTGAGCACTAGTTTCGTAAACGTTGACACTTGAACCACGTTCTTCTCGACCACGAGAATACACATTCGATTTTGACTCAAAGAATCCGACATCACACGCCATCTGATGTTTATCTCTTGAACAGAGTAGTGCAGATGACTGGCATTGCGCCTAACCACACACCATCTGCTGTTCGTCTCTTCAACTACATAGCCAAATTGAGTTCAAGTTATGTCTTTTGTCGAACTAGGAACCTGCTAATGGGGACATCACTTTCAACCCGGATGTATAGCTTTTGATCTCTAAAAGCGTCCTCGGTAGTATATTGGGTTGACCTCATTATACTTACATTCCGTGAAAACGCGGAATGACCACACATAAAAAAATTCCAATCAAAGTACATAAGCAACATGAAAACTAATACTTGAAGAATTTACGGAGATAGGGAAAAAGCACGGAAAATATGCGGGAAGAAATTGCATATTAACAATAAAATACATAAAACGTCGGAAAAATCCATAACAAGAATACAGTTAGGAGAATGTTGTGAACAATTTGTGCATCATGTTGACCTTAAGTACCAACCAAGTGTTTCCTAACCACCTCCATCTATTCGTGGATCGCTGCCAACCGGTTCCCTCCTGAATGTAGACCAGCTAGGGTGGGTTACTCCTAAAAGAGACCGGATGTAGTCATTTAGAGGGTACGAAGAATCTAGATCTCCAAGCACCAGTGGCAGCCTTCGCCCTAGGTGTTGTTACTTGAGGACTTTCGGTCTGTATGCTACTTCGAGCATGTCGCAGAGATTGTAGAGGAGAAAACGTGTCCTCGGTAGTATAGTGGTCAGTATCCCCGCCTGTCACGCGGGAGACCGGGGTTCAATTCCCCGCCGGGGAGAAGCTCAGCTTTGGTGTTTCAAGTATATGCTTCTTTTTAAACAGCAACCGATAAACAACAACAACAACCTTAAAAAAAAACAGAATCTTGCTCTGGTTACTTTTTCCTTCGCTCTCCTTCGTGTAGAACAAGTCTACAACATTGAGCACTAGTTTCGTAAACGTTGACACTTGAACCACGTTCTTCTCGACCACGAGAATACACATTCGATTTTGACTCAAAGAATCCGACATCACACGCCATCTGATGTTTATCTCTTGAACAGAGTAGTGCAGATGACTGGCATTGCGCCTAACCACACACCATCTGCTGTTCGTCTCTTCAACTACATAGCCAAATTGAGTTCAAGTTATGTCTTTTGTCGAACTAGGAACCTGCTAATGGGGACATCACTTTCAACCCGGATGTATAGCTTTTGATCTCTAAAAGCGTCCTCGGTAGTATATTGGGTTGACCTCATTATACTTACATTCCGTGAAAACGCGGAATGACCACACATAAAAAAATTCCAATCAAAGTACATAAGCAACATGAAAACTAATACTTGAAGAATTTACGGAGATAGGGAAAAAGCACGGAAAATATGCGGGAAGAAATTGCATATTAACAATAAAATACATAAAACGTCGGAAAAATCCATAACAAGAATACAGTTAGGAGAATGTTGTGAACAATTTGTGCATCATGTTGACCTTAAGTACCAACCAAGTGTTTCCTAACCACCTCCATCTATTCGTGGATCGCTGCCAACCGGTTCCCTCCTGAATGTAGACCAGCTAGGGTGGTCTACTCCTAAAAGAGACCGGATGTAGTCATTTAGAGGGTACGAAGAATCTAGATCTCCAAGCACCAGTGGCAGCCTTCGCCCTAGGTGTTGTTACTTGAGGACTTTCGGTCTGTATGCTACTTCGAGCATGTCGCAGAGATTGTAGAGGAGAAAACGTGTCCTCGGTAGTATAGTGGTCAGTATCCCCGCCTGTCATGCGGGAGACCGGGGTTCAATTCCCCGCCGGGGAGAAGCTCAGCTTTGGTGTTTCAAGTATATGCTTCTTTTTAAACAGCAGCCGATAAACAACAACAACAACCTTAAAAAAAAACAGAATCTTGCTCTGGTTACTTTTTCCTTCGCTCTCCTTCGTGTAGAACAAGTCTACAACATTGAGCACTAGTTTCGTAAACGTTGACACTTGAACCACGTTCTTCTCGACCACGAGAATACACATTCGATTTTGACTCAAAGAATCCGACATCACACGCCATCTGATGTTTATCTCTTGAACAGAGTAGTGCAGATGACTGGCATTGCGCCTAACCACACACCATCTGCTGTTCGTCTCTTCAACTACATAGCCAAATTGAGTTCAAGTTATGTCTTTTGTCGAACTAGGAACCTGCTAATGGGGACATCACTTTCAACCCGGATGTATAGCTTTTGATCTCTAAAAGCGTCCTCGGTAGTATATTGGGTTGACCTCATTATACTTACATTCCGTGAAAACGCGGAATGACCACACATAAAAAAATTCCAATCAAAGTACATAAGCAACATGAAAACTAATACTTGAAGAATTTACGGAGATAGGGAAAAAGCACGGAAAATATGCGGGAAGAAATTGCATATTAACAATAAAATACATAAAACGTCGGAAAAATCCATAACAAGAATACAGTTAGGAGAATGTTGTGAACAATTTGTGCATCATGTTGACCTTAAGTACCAACCAAGTGTTTCCTAACCACCTCCATCTATTCGTGGATCGCTGCCAACCGGTTCCCTCCTGAATGTAGACCAGCTAGGGTGGTCTACTCCTAAAAGAGACCGGATGTAGTCATTTAGAGGGTACGAAGAATCTAGATCTCCAAGCACCAGTGGCAGCCTTCGCCCTAGGTGTTGTTACTTGAGGACTTTCGGTCTGTATGCTACTTCGAGCATGTCGCAGAGATTGTAGAGGAGAAAACGTGTCCTCGGTAGTATAGTGGTCAGTATCCCCGCCTGTCACGCGGGAGACCGGGGTTCAATTCCCCGCCGGGGAGAAGCTCAGCTTTGGTGTTTCAAGTATATGCTTCTTTTTAAACAGCAACCGATAAACAACAACAACAACCTTAAAAAAAAACAGAATCTTGCTCTGGTTACTTTTTCCTTCGCTCTCCTTCGTGTAGAACAAGTCTACAACATTGAGCACTAGTTTCGTAAACGTTGACACTTGAACCACGTTCTTCTCGACCACGAGAATACACATTCGATTTTGACTCAAAGAATCCGACATCACACGCCATCTGATGTTTATCTCTTGAACAGAGTAGTGCAGATGACTGGCATTGCGCCTAACCACACACCATCTGCTGTTCGTCTCTTCAACTACATAGCCAAATTGAGTTCAAGTTATGTCTTTTGTCGAACTAGGAACCTGCTAATGGGGACATCACTTTCAACCCGGATGTATAGCTTTTGATCTCTAAAAGCGTCCTCGGTAGTATATTGGGTTGACCTCATTATACTTACATTCCGTGAAAACGCGGAATGACCACACATAAAAAAATTCCAATCAAAGTACATAAGCAACATGAAAACTAATACTTGAAGAATTTACGGAGATAGGGAAAAAGCACGGAAAATATGCGGGAAGAAATTGCATATTAACAATAAAATACATAAAACGTCGGAAAAATCCATAACAAGAATACAGTTAGGAGAATGTTGTGAACAATTTGTGCATCATGTTGACCTTAAGTACCAACCAAGTGTTTCCTAACCACCTCCATCTATTCGTGGATCGCTGCCAACCGGTTCCCTCCTGAATGTAGACCAGCTAGGGGTTCAATTCCCCGCCGGGGAGAAGCTCAGCTTTGGTGTTTCAAGTATATGCTTCTTTTTAAACAGCAACCGATAAACAACAACAACAACCTTAAAAAAAAACAGAATCTTGCTCTGGTTACTTTTTCCTTCGCTCTCCTTCGTGTAGAACAAGTCTACAACATTGAGCACTAGTTTCGTAAACGTTGACACTTGAACCACGTTCTTCTCGACCACGAGAATACACATTCGATTTTGACTCAAAGAATCCGACATCACACGCCATCTGATGTTTATCTCTTGAACAGAGTAGTGCAGATGACTGGCATTGCGCCTAACCACACACCATCTGCTGTTCGTCTCTTCAACTACATAGCCAAATTGAGTTCAAGTTATGTCTTTTGTCGAACTAGGAACCTGCTAATGGGGACATCACTTTCAACCCGGATGTATAGCTTTTGATCTCTAAAAGCGTCCTCGGTAGTATATTGGGTTGACCTCATTATACTTACATTCCGTGAAAACGCGGAATGACCACACATAAAAAAATTCCAATCAAAGTACATAAGCAACATGAAAACTAATACTTGAAGAATTTACGGAGATAGGGAAAAAGCACGGAAAATATGCGGGAAGAAATTGCATATTAACAATAAAATACATAAAACGTCGGAAAAATCCATAACAAGAATACAGTTAGGAGAATGTTGTGAACAATTTGTGCATCATGTTGACCTTAAGTACCAACCAAGTGTTTCCTAACCACCTCCATCTATTCGTGGATCGCTGCCAACCGGTTCCCTCCTGAATGTAGACCAGCTAGGGTGGTCTACTCCTAAAAGAGACCGGATGTAGTCATTTAGAGGGTACGAAGAATCTAGATCTCCAAGCACCAGTGGCAGCCTTCGCCCTAGGTGTTGTTACTTGAGGACTTTCGGTCTGTATGCTACTTCGAGCATGTCTCAGAGATTGTAGAGGAGAAAACGTGTCCTCGGTAGTATAGTGGTCAGTATCCCCGCCTGTCACGCGGGAGACCGGGGTTCAATTCCCCGCCGGGGAGAAGCTCAGCTTTGGTGTTTCAAGTATATGCTTCTTTTTAAACAGCAACCGATAAACAACAACAACAACCTTAAAAAAAAACAGAATCTTGCTCTGGTTACTTTTTCCTTCGCTCTCCTTCGTGTAGAACAAGTCTACAACATTGAGCACTAGTTTCGTAAACGTTGACACTTGAACCACGTTCTTCTCGACCACGAGAATACACATTCGATTTTGACTCAAAGAATCCGACATCACACGCCATCTGATGTTTATCTCTTGAACAGAGTAGTGCAGATGACTGGCATTGCGCCTAACCACACACCATCTGCTGTTCGTCTCTTCAACTACATAGCCAAATTGAGTTCAAGTTATGTCTTTTGTCGAACTAGGAACCTGCTAATGGGGACATCACTTTCAACCCGGATGTATAGCTTTTGATCTCTAAAAGCGTCCTCGGTAGTATATTTGGGTTGACCTCATTATACTTACATTCCGTGAAAACGCGGAATGACCACACATAAAAAAATTCCAATCAAAGTACATAAGCAACATGAAAACTAATACTTGAAGAATTTACGGAGATAGGGAAAAAGCACGGAAAATATGCGGGAAGAAATTGCATATTAACAATAAAATACATAAAACGTCGGAAAAATCCATAACAAGAATACAGTTAGGAGAATGTTGTGAACAATTTGTGCATCATGTTGACCTTAAGTACCAACCAAGTGTTTCCTAACCACCTCCATCTATTCGTGGATCGCTGCCAACCGGTTCCCTCCTGAATGTAGACCAGCTAGGGTGGTCTACTCCTAAAAGAGACCGGATGTAGTCATTTAGAGGGTACGAAGAATCTAGATCTCCAAGCACCAGTGGCAGCCTTCGCCCTAGGTGTTGTTACTTGAGGACTTTCGGTCTGTATGCTACTTCGAGCATGTCGGAGAGATTGTAGAGGAGAAAACGTGTCCTCGGTAGTATAGTGGTCAGTATCCCCGCCTGTCACGCGGGAGACCGGGGTTCAATTCCCCGCCGGGGAGAAGCTCAGCTTTGGTGTTTCAAGTATATGCTTCTTTTTAAACAGCAACCGATAAACAACAACAACAACCTTAAAAAAAAACAGAATCTTGCTCTGGTTACTTTTTCCTTCGCTCTCCTTCGTGTAGAACAAGTCTACAACATTGAGCACTAGTTTCGTAAACGTTGACACTTGAACCACGTTCTTCTCGACCACGAGAATACACATTCGATTTTGACTCAAAGAATCCGACATCACACGCCATCTGATGTTTATCTCTTGAACAGAGTAGTGCAGATGACTGGCATTGCGCCTAACCACACACCATCTGCTGTTCGTCTCTTCAACTACATAGCCAAATTGAGTTCAAGTTATGTCTTTTGTCGAACTAGGAACCTGCTAATGGGGACATCACTTTCAACCCGGATGTATAGCTTTTGATCTCTAAAAGCGTCCTCGGTAGTATATTGGGTTGACCTCATTATACTTACATTCCGTGAAAACGCGGAATGACCACACATAAAAAAATTCCAATCAAAGTACATAAGCAACATGAAAACTAATACTTGAAGAATTTACGGAGATAGGGAAAAAGCACGGAAAATATGCGGGAAGAAATTGCATATTAACAATAAAATACATAAAACGTCGGAAAAATCCATAACAAGAATACAGTTAGGAGAATGTTGTGAACAATTTGTGCATCATGTTGACCTTAAGTACCAACCAAGTGTTTCCTAACCACCTCCATCTATTCGTGGATCGCTGCCAACCGGTTCCCTCCTGAATGTAGACCAGCTAGGGTGGTCTACTCCTAAAAGAGACCGGATGTAGTCATTTAGAGGGTACGAAGAATCTAGATCTCCAAGCACCAGTGGCAGCCTTCGCCCTAGGTGTTGTTACTTGAGGACTTTCGGTCTGTATGCTACTTCGAGCATGTCGGAGAGATTGTAGAGGAGAAAACGTGTCCTCGGTAGTATAGTGGTCAGTATCCCCGCCTGTCACGCGGGAGACCGGGGTTCAATTCCCCGCCGGGGAGAAGCTCAGCTTTGGTGTTTCAAGTATATGCTTCTTTTTAAACAGCAACCGATAAACAACAACAACAACCTTAAAAAAAAAACAGAATCTTGCTCTGGTTACTTTTTCCTTCGCTCTCCTTCGTGTAGAACAAGTCTACAACATTGAGCACTAGTTTCGTAAACGTTGACACTTGAACCACGTTCTTCTCGACCACGAGAATACACATTCGATTTTGACTCAAAGAATCCGACATCACACGCCATCTGATGTTTATCTCTTGAACAGAGTAGTGCAGATGACTGGCATTGCGCCTAACCACACACCATCTGCTGTTCGTCTCTTCAACTACATAGCCAAATTGAGTTCAAGTTATGTCTTTTGTCGAACTAGGAACCTGCTAATGGGGACATCACTTTCAACCCGGATGTATAGCTTTTGATCTCTAAAAGCGTCCTCGGTAGTATATTGGGTTGACCTCATTATACTTACATTCCGTGAAAACGCGGAATGACCACACATAAAAAAATTCCAATCAAAGTACATAAGCAACATGAAAACTAATACTTGAAGAATTTACGGAGATAGGGAAAAAGCACGGAAAATATGCGGGAAGAAATTGCATATTAACAATAAAATACATAAAACGTCGGAAAAATCCATAACAAGAATACAGTTAGGAGAATGTTGTGAACAATTTGTGCATCATGTTGACCTTAAGTACCAACCAAGTGTTTCCTAACCACCTCCATCTATTCGTGGATCGCTGCCAACCGGTTCCCTCCTGAATGTAGACCAGCTAGGGTGGTCTACTCCTAAAAGAGACCGGATGTAGTCATTTAGAGGGTACGAAGAATCTAGATCTCCAAGCACCAGTGGCAGCCTTCGCCCTAGGTGTTGTTACTTGAGGACTTTCGGTCTGTATGCTACTTCGAGCATGTCGCAGAGATTGTAGAGGAGAAAACGTGTCCTCGGTAGTATAGTGGTCAGTATCCCCGCCTGTCACGCGGGAGACCGGGGTTCAATTCCCCGCCGGGGAGAAGCTCAGCTTTGGTGTTTCAAGTATATGCTTCTTTTTAAACAGCAACCGATAAACAACAACAACAACCTTAAAAAAAAACAGAATCTTGCTCTGGTTACTTTTTCCTTCGCTCTCCTTCGTGTAGAACAAGTCTACAACATTGAGCACTAGTTTCGTAAACGTTGACACTTGAACCACGTTCTTCTCGACCACGAGAATACACATTCGATTTTGACTCAAAGAATCCGACATCACACGCCATCTGATGTTTATCTCTTGAACAGAGTAGTGCAGATGACTGGCATTGCGCCTAACCACACACCATCTGCTGTTCGTCTCTTCAACTACATAGCCAAATTGAGTTCAAGTTATGTCTTTTGTCGAACTAGGAACCTGCTAATGGGGACATCACTTTCAACCCGGATGTATAGCTTTTGATCTCTAAAAGCGTCCTCGGTAGTATATTGGGTTGACCTCATTATACTTACATTCCGTGAAAACGCGGAATGACCACACATAAAAAAATTCCAATCAAAGTACATAAGCAACATGAAAACTAATACTTGAAGAATTTACGGAGATAGGGAAAAAGCACGGAAAATATGCGGGAAGAAATTGCATATTAACAATAAAATACATAAAACGTCGGAAAAATCCATAACAAGAATACAGTTAGGAGAATGTTGTGAACAATTTGTGCATCATGTTGACCTTAAGTACCAACCAAGTGTTTCCTAACCACCTCCATCTATTCGTGGATCGCTGCCAACCGGTTCCCTCCTGAATGTAGACCAGCTAGGGTGGTCTACTCCTAAAAGAGACCGGATGTAGTCATTTAGAGGGTACGAAGAATCTAGATCTCCAAGCACCAGTGGCAGCCTTCGCCCTAGGTGTTGTTACTTGAGGACTTTCGGTCTGTATGCTACTTCGAGCATGTCGGAGAGATTGTAGAGGAGAAAACGTGTCCTCGGTAGTATAGTGGTCAGTATCCCCGCCTGTCACGCGGGAGACCGGGGTTCAATTCCCCGCCGGGGAGAAGCTCAGCTTTGGTGTTTCAAGTATATGCTTCTTTTTAAACAGCAACCGATAAACAACAACAACAACCTTAAAAAAAAACAGAATCTTGCTCTGGTTACTTTTTCCTTCGCTCTCCTTCGTGTAGAACAAGTCTACAACATTGAGCACTAGTTTCGTAAACGTTGACACTTGAACCACGTTCTTCTCGACCACGAGAATACACATTCGATTTTGACTCAAAGAATCCGACATCACACGCCATCTGATGTTTATCTCTTGAACAGAGTAGTGCAGATGACTGGCATTGCGCCTAACCACACACCATCTGCTGTTCGTCTCTTCAACTACATAGCCAAATTGAGTTCAAGTTATGTCTTTTGTCGAACTAGGAACCTGCTAATGGGGACATCACTTTCAACCCGGATGTATAGCTTTTGATCTCTAAAAGCGTCCTCGGTAGTATATTGGGTTGACCTCATTATACTTACATTCCGTGAAAACGCGGAATGACCACACATAAAAAAATTCCAATCAAAGTACATAAGCAACATGAAAACTAATACTTGAAGAATTTACGGAGATAGGGAAAAAGCACGGAAAATATGCGGGAAGAAATTGCATATTAACAATAAAATACATAAAACGTCGGAAAAATCCATAACAAGAATACAGTTAGGAGAATGTTGTGAACAATTTGTGCATCATGTTGACCTTAAGTACCAACCAAGTGTTTCCTAACCACCTCCATCTATTCGTGGATCGCTGCCAACCGGTTCCCTCCTGAATGTAGACCAGCTAGGGTGGTCTACTCCTAAAAGAGACCGGATGTAGTCATTTAGAGGGTACGAAGAATCTAGATCTCCAAGCACCAGTGGCAGCCTTCGCCCTAGGTGTTGTTACTTGAGGACTTTCGGTCTGTATGCTACTTCGAGCATGTCGCAGAGATTGTAGAGGAGAAAACGTGTCCTCGGTAGTATAGTGGTCAGTATCCCCGCCTGTCACGCGGGAGACCGGGGTTCAATTCCCCGCCGGGGAGAAGCTCAGCTTTGGTGTTTCAAGTATATGCTTCTTTTTAAACAGCAACCGATAAACAACAACAACAACCTTAAAAAAAAACAGAATCTTGCTCTGGTTACTTTTTCCTTCGCTCTCCTTCGTGTAGAACAAGTCTACAACATTGAGCACTAGTTTCGTAAACGTTGACACTTGAACCACGTTCTTCTCGACCACGAGAATACACATTCGATTTTGACTCATAAGAATCCGACATCACACGCCATCTGATGTTTATCTCTTGAACAGAGTAGTGCAGATGACTGGCATTGCGCCTAACCACACACCATCTGCTGTTCGTCTCTTCAACTACATAGCCAAATTGAGTTCAAGTTATGTCTTTTGTCGAACTAGGAACCTGCTAATGGGGACATCACTTTCAACCCGGATGTATAGCTTTTGATCTCTAAAAGCGTCCTCGGTAGTATATTGGGTTGACCTCATTATACTTACATTCCGTGAAAACGCGGAATGACCACACATAAAAAAATTCCAATCAAAGTACATAAGCAACATGAAAACTAATACTTGAAGAATTTACGGAGATAGGGAAAAAGCACGGAAAATATGCGGGAAGAAATTGCATATTAACAATAAAATACATAAAACGTCGGAAAAATCCATAACAAGAATACAGTTAGGAGAATGTTGTGAACAATTTGTGCATCATGTTGACCTTAAGTACCAACCAAGTGTTTCCTAACCACCTCCATCTATTCGTGGATCGCTGCCAACCGGTTCCCTCCTGAATGTAGACCAGCTAGGGTGGTCTACTCCTAAAAGAGACCGGATGTAGTCATTTAGAGGGTACGAAGAATCTAGATCTCCAAGCACCAGTGGCAGCCTTCGCCCTAGGTGTTGTTACTTGAGGACTTTCGGTCTGTATGCTACTTCGAGCATGTCGCAGAGATTGTAGAGGAGAAAACGTGTCCTCGGTAGTATAGTGGTCAGTATCCCCGCCTGTCACGCGGGAGACCGGGGTTCAATTCCCCGCCGGGGAGAAGCTCAGCTTTGGTGTTTCAAGTATATGCTTCTTTTTAAACAGCAACCGATAAACAACAACAACAACCTTAAAAAAAAACAGAATCTTGCTCTGGTTACTTTTTCCTTCGCTCTCCTTCGTGTAGAACAAGTCTACAACATTGAGCACTAGTTTCGTAAACGTTGACACTTGAACCACGTTCTTCTCGACCACGAGAATACACATTCGATTTTGACTCAAAGAATCCGACATCACACGCCATCTGATGTTTATCTCTTGAACAGAGTAGTGCAGATGACTGGCATTGCGCCTAACCACACACCATCTGCTGTTCGTCTCTTCAACTACATAGCCAAATTGAGTTCAAGTTATGTCTTTTGTCGAACTAGGAACCTGCTAATGGGGACATCACTTTCAACCCGGATGTATAGCTTTTGATCTCTAAAAGCGTCCTCGGTAGTATATTGGGTTGACCTCATTATACTTACATTCCGTGAAAACGCGGAATGACCACACATAAAAAAATTCCAATCAAAGTACATAAGCAACATGAAAACTAATACTTGAAGAATTTACGGAGATAGGGAAAAAGCACGGAAAATATGCGGGAAGAAATTGCATATTAACAATAAAATACATAAAACGTCGGAAAAATCCATAACAAGAATACAGTTAGGAGAATGTTGTGAACAATTTGTGCATCATGTTGACCTTAAGTACCAACCAAGTGTTTCCTAACCACCTCCATCTATTCGTGGATCGCTGCCAACCGGTTCCCTCCTGAATGTAGACCAGCTAGGGTGGTCTACTCCTAAAAGAGACCGGATGTAGTCATTTAGAGGGTACGAAGAATCTAGATCTCCAAGCACCAGTGGCAGCCTTCGCCCTAGGTGTTGTTACTTGAGGACTTTCGGTCTGTATGCTACTTCGAGCATGTCGCAGAGATTGTAGAGGAGAAAACGTGTCCTCGGTAGTATAGTGGTCAGTATCCCCGCCTGTCACGCGGGAGACCGGGGTTCAATTCCCCGCCGGGGAGAAGCTCAGCTTTGGTGTTTCAAGTATATGCTTCTTTTTAAACAGCAACCGATAAACAACAACAACAACCTTAAAAAAAAACAGAATCTTGCTCTGGTTACTTTTTCCTTCGCTCTCCTTCGTGTAGAACAAGTCTACAACATTGAGCACTAGTTTCGTAAACGTTGACACTTGAACCACGTTCTTCTCGACCACGAGAATACACATTCGATTTTGACTCAAAGAATCCGACATCACACGCCATCTGATGTTTATCTCTTGAACAGAGTAGTGCAGATGACTGGCATTGCGCCTAACCACACACCATCTGCTGTTCGTCTCTTCAACTACATAGCCAAATTGAGTTCAAGTTATGTCTTTTGTCGAACTAGGAACCTGCTAATGGGGACATCACTTTCAACCCGGATGTATAGCTTTTGATCTCTAAAAGCGTCCTCGGTAGTATATTGGGTTGACCTCATTATACTTACATTCCGTGAAAACGCGGAATGACCACACATTAAAAAATTCCAATCAAAGTACATAAGCAACATGAAAACTAATACTTGAAGAATTTACGGAGATAGGGAAAAAGCACGGAAAATATGCGGGAAGAAATTGCATATTAACAATAAAATACATAAAACGTCGGAAAAATCCATAACAAGAATACAGTTAGGAGAATGTTGTGAACAATTTGTGCATCATGTTGACCTTAAGTACCAACCAAGTGTTTCCTAACCACCTCCATCTATTCGTGGATCGCTGCCAACCGGTTCCCTCCTGAATGTAGACCAGCTAGGGTGGTCTACTCCTAAAAGAGACCGGATGTAGTCATTTAGAGGGTACGAAGAATCTAGATCTCCAAGCACCAGTGGCAGCCTTCGCCCTAGGTGTTGTTACTTGAGGACTTTCGGTCTGTATGCTACTTCGAGCATGTCGCAGAGATTGTAGAGGAGAAAACGTGTCCTCGGTAGTATAGTGGTCAGTATCCCCGCCTGTCACGCGGGAGACCGGGGTTCAATTCCCCGCCGGGGAGAAGCTCAGCTTTGGTGTTTCAAGTATATGCTTCTTTTTAAACAGCAACCGATAAACAACAACAACAACCTTAAAAAAAAAACAGAATCTTGCTCTGGTTACTTTTTCCTTCGCTCTCCTTCGTGTAGAACAAGTCTACAACATTGAGCACTAGTTTCGTAAACGTTGACACTTGAACCACGTTCTTCTCGACCACGAGAATACACATTCGATTTTGACTCAAAGAATCCGACATCACACGCCATCTGATGTTTATCTCTTGAACAGAGTAGTGCAGATGACTGGCATTGCGCCTAACCACACACCATCTGCTGTTCGTCTCTTCAACTACATAGCCAAATTGAGTTCAAGTTATGTCTTTTGTCGAACTAGGAACCTGCTAATGGGGACATCACTTTCAACCCGGATGTATAGCTTTTGATCTCTAAAAGCGTCCTCGGTAGTATATTGGGTTGACCTCATTATACTTACATTCCGTGAAAACGCGGAATGACCACACATAAAAAAATTCCAATCAAAGTACATAAGCAACATGAAAACTAATACTTGAAGAATTTACGGAGATAGGGAAAAAGCACGGAAAATATGCGGGAAGAAATTGCATATTAACAATAAAATACATAAAACGTCGGAAAAATCCATAACAAGAATACAGTTAGGAGAATGTTGTGAACAATTTGTGCATCATGTTGACCTTAAGTACCAACCAAGTGTTTCCTAACCACCTCCATCTATTCGTGGATCGCTGCCAACCGGTTCCCTCCTGAATGTAGACCAGCTAGGGTGGTCTACTCCTAAAAGAGACCGGATGTAGTCATTTAGAGGGTACGAAGAATCTAGATCTCCAAGCACCAGTGGCAGCCTTCGCCCTAGGTGTTGTTACTTGAGGACTTTCGGTCTGTATGCTACTTCGAGCATGTCGGAGAGATTGTAGAGGAGAAAACGTGTCCTCGGTAGTATAGTGGTCAGTATCCCCGCCTGTCACGCGGGAGACCGGGGTTCAATTCCCCGCCGGGGAGAAGCTCAGCTTTGGTGTTTCAAGTATATGCTTCTTTTTAAACAGCAACCGATAAACAACAACAACAACCTTAAAAAAAAACAGAATCTTGCTCTGGTTACTTTTTCCTTCGCTCTCCTTCGTGTAGAACAAGTCTACAACATTGAGCACTAGTTTCGTAAACGTTGACACTTGAACCACGTTCTTCTCGACCACGAGAATACACATTCGATTTTGACTCATAGAATCCGACATCACACGCCATCTGATGTTTATCTCTTGAACAGAGTAGTGCAGATGACTGGCATTGCGCCTAACCACACACCATCTGCTGTTCGTCTCTTCAACTACATAGCCAAATTGAGTTCAAGTTATGTCTTTTGTCGAACTAGGAACCTGCTAATGGGGACATCACTTTCAACCCGGATGTATAGCTTTTGATCTCTAAAAGCGTCCTCGGTAGTATATTGGGTTGACCTCATTATACTTACATTCCGTGAAAACGCGGAATGACCACACAATAAAAAATTCCAATCAAAGTACATAAGCAACATGAAAACTAATACTTGAAGAATTTACGGAGATAGGGAAAAAGCACGGAAAATATGCGGGAAGAAATTGCATATTAACAATAAAATACATAAAACGTCGGAAAAATCCATAACAAGAATACAGTTAGGAGAATGTTGTGAACAATTTGTGCATCATGTTGACCTTAAGTACCAACCAAGTGTTTCCTAACCACCTCCATCTATTCGTGGATCGCTGCCAACCGGTTCCCTCCTGAATGTAGACCAGCTAGGGTGGTCTACTCCTAAAAGAGACCGGATGTAGTCATTTAGAGGGTACGAAGAATCTAGATCTCCAAGCACCAGTGGCAGCCTTCGCCCTAGGTGTTGTTACTTGAGGACTTTCGGTCTGTATGCTACTTCGAGCATGTCGGAGAGATTGTAGAGGAGAAAACGTGTCCTCGGTAGTATAGTGGTCAGTATCCCCGCCTGTCACGCGGGAGACCGGGGTTCAATTCCCCGCCGGGGAGAAGCTCAGCTTTGGTGTTTCAAGTATATGCTTCTTTTTAAACAGCAACCGATAAACAACAACAACAACCTTAAAAAAAAACAGAATCTTGCTCTGGTTACTTTTTCCTTCGCTCTCCTTCGTGTAGAACAAGTCTACAACATTGAGCACTAGTTTCGTAAACGTTGACACTTGAACCACGTTCTTCTCGACCACGAGAATACACATTCGATTTTGACTCATAGAATCCGACATCACACGCCATCTGATGTTTATCTCTTGAACAGAGTAGTGCAGATGACTGGCATTGCGCCTAACCACACACCATCTGCTGTTCGTCTCTTCAACTACATAGCCAAATTGAGTTCAAGTTATGTCTTTTGTCGAACTAGGAACCTGCTAATGGGGACATCACTTTCAACCCGGATGTATAGCTTTTGATCTCTAAAAGCGTCCTCGGTAGTATATTGGGTTGACCTCATTATACTTACATTCCGTGAAAACGCGGAATGACCACACATAAAAAAATTCCAATCAAAGTACATAAGCAACATGAAAACTAATACTTGAAGAATTTACGGAGATAGGGAAAAAGCACGGAAAATATGCGGGAAGAAATTGCATATTAACAATAAAATACATAAAACGTCGGAAAAATCCATAACAAGAATACAGTTAGGAGAATGTTGTGAACAATTTGTGCATCATGTTGACCTTAAGTACCAACCAAGTGTTTCCTAACCACCTCCATCTATTCGTGGATCGCTGCCAACCGGTTCCCTCCTGAATGTAGACCAGCTAGGGTGGTCTACTCCTAAAAGAGACCGGATGTAGTCATTTAGAGGGTACGAAGAATCTAGATCTCCAAGCACCAGTGGCAGCCTTCGCCCTAGGTGTTGTTACTTGAGGACTTTCGGTCTGTATGCTACTTCGAGCATGTCGGAGAGATTGTAGAGGAGAAAACGTGTCCTCGGTAGTATAGTGGTCAGTATCCCCGCCTGTCACGCGGGAGACCGGGGTTCAATTCCCCGCCGGGGAGAAGCTCAGCTTTGGTGTTTCAAGTATATGCTTCTTTTTAAACAGCAACCGATAAACAACAACAACAACCTTAAAAAAAAACAGAATCTTGCTCTGGTTACTTTTTCCTTCGCTCTCCTTCGTGTAGAACAAGTCTACAACATTGAGCACTAGTTTCGTAAACGTTGACACTTGAACCACGTTCTTCTCGACCACGAGAATACACATTCGATTTTGACTCATAGAATCCGACATCACACGCCATCTGATGTTTATCTCTTGAACAGAGTAGTGCAGATGACTGGCATTGCGCCTAACCACACACCATCTGCTGTTCGTCTCTTCAACTACATAGCCAAATTGAGTTCAAGTTATGTCTTTTGTCGAACTAGGAACCTGCTAATGGGGACATCACTTTCAACCCGGATGTATAGCTTTTGATCTCTAAAAGCGTCCTCGGTAGTATATTGGGTTGACCTCATTATACTTACATTCCGTGAAAACGCGGAATGACCACACATAAAAAAATTCCAATCAAAGTACATAAGCAACATGAAAACTAATACTTGAAGAATTTACGGAGATAGGGAAAAAGCACGGAAAATATGCGGGAAGAAATTGCATATTAACAATAAAATACATAAAACGTCGGAAAAATCCATAACAAGAATACAGTTAGGAGAATGTTGTGAACAATTTGTGCATCATGTTGACCTTAAGTACCAACCAAGTGTTTCCTAACCACCTCCATCTATTCGTGGATCGCTGCCAACCGGTTCCCTCCTGAATGTAGACCAGCTAGGGTGGTCTACTCCTAAAAGAGACCGGATGTAGTCATTTAGAGGGTACGAAGAATCTAGATCTCCAAGCACCAGTGGCAGCCTTCGCCCTAGGTGTTGTTACTTGAGGACTTTCGGTCTGTATGCTACTTCGAGCATGTCGGAGAGATTGTAGAGGAGAAAACGTGTCCTCGGTAGTATAGTGGTCAGTATCCCCGCCTGTCACGCGGGAGACCGGGGTTCAATTCCCCGCCGGGGAGAAGCTCAGCTTTGGTGTTTCAAGTATATGCTTCTTTTTAAACAGCAACCGATAAACAACAACAACAACCTTAAAAAAAAACAGAATCTTGCTCTGGTTACTTTTTCCTTCGCTCTCCTTCGTGTAGAACAAGTCTACAACATTGAGCACTAGTTTCGTAAACGTTGACACTTGAACCACGTTCTTCTCGACCACGAGAATACACATTCGATTTTGACTCATAGAATCCGACATCACACGCCATCTGATGTTTATCTCTTGAACAGAGTAGTGCAGATGACTGGCATTGCGCCTAACCACACACCATCTGCTGTTCGTCTCTTCAACTACATAGCCAAATTGAGTTCAAGTTATGTCTTTTGTCGAACTAGGAACCTGCTAATGGGGACATCACTTTCAACCCGGATGTATAGCTTTTGATCTCTAAAAGCGTCCTCGGTAGTATATTGGGTTGACCTCATTATACTTACATTCCGTGAAAACGCGGAATGACCACACATAAAAAAATTCCAATCAAAGTACATAAGCAACATGAAAACTAATACTTGAAGAATTTACGGAGATAGGGAAAAAGCACGGAAAATATGCGGGAAGAAATTGCATATTAACAATAAAATACATAAAACGTCGGAAAAATCCATAACAAGAATACAGTTAGGAGAATGTTGTGAACAATTTGTGCATCATGTTGACCTTAAGTACCAACCAAGTGTTTCCTAACCACCTCCATCTATTCGTGGATCGCTGCCAACCGGTTCCCTCCTGAATGTAGACCAGCTAGGGTGGTCTACTCCTAAAAGAGACCGGATGTAGTCATTTAGAGGGTACGAAGAATCTAGATCTCCAAGCACCAGTGGCAGCCTTCGCCCTAGGTGTTGTTACTTGAGGACTTTCGGTCTGTATGCTACTTCGAGCATGTCGGAGAGATTGTAGAGGAGAAAACGTGTCCTCGGTAGTATAGTGGTCAGTATCCCCGCCTGTCACGCGGGAGACCGGGGTTCAATTCCCCGCCGGGGAGAAGCTCAGCTTTGGTGTTTCAAGTATATGCTTCTTTTTAAACAGCAACCGATAAACAACAACAACAACCTTAAAAAAAAACAGAATCTTGCTCTGGTTACTTTTTCCTTCGCTCTCCTTCGTGTAGAACAAGTCTACAACATTGAGCACTAGTTTCGTAAACGTTGACACTTGAACCACGTTCTTCTCGACCACGAGAATACACATTCGATTTTGACTCATAGAATCCGACATCACACGCCATCTGATGTTTATCTCTTGAACAGAGTAGTGCAGATGACTGGCATTGCGCCTAACCACACACCATCTGCTGTTCGTCTCTTCAACTACATAGCCAAATTGAGTTCAAGTTATGTCTTTTGTCGAACTAGGAACCTGCTAATGGGGACATCACTTTCAACCCGGATGTATAGCTTTTGATCTCTAAAAGCGTCCTCGGTAGTATATTGGGTTGACCTCATTATACTTACATTCCGTGAAAACGCGGAATGACCACACATAAAAAAATTCCAATCAAAGTACATAAGCAACATGAAAACTAATACTTGAAGAATTTACGGAGATAGGGAAAAAGCACGGAAAATATGCGGGAAGAAATTGCATATTAACAATAAAATACATAAAACGTCGGAAAAATCCATAACAAGAATACAGTTAGGAGAATGTTGTGAACAATTTGTGCATCATGTTGACCTTAAGTACCAACCAAGTGTTTCCTAACCACCTCCATCTATTCGTGGATCGCTGCCAACCGGTTCCCTCCTGAATGTAGACCAGCTAGGGTGGTCTACTCCTAAAAGAGACCGGATGTAGTCATTTAGAGGGTACGAAGAATCTAGATCTCCAAGCACCAGTGGCAGCCTTCGCCCTAGGTGTTGTTACTTGAGGACTTTCGGTCTGTATGCTACTTCGAGCATGTCGGAGAGATTGTAGAGGAGAAAACGTGTCCTCGGTAGTATAGTGGTTAGTTTATGGAGGGGTTTCCGGAAGGGGAATAAACATGTATGGGGTTGGTGCATTTAAAAATATTCCTAAAATTACATAAATAAAATAAATGGGGTAGAGTCTACTAATCTACTGGGTATAGAGTTACTACGGGAAGAGGGGGGTTATCCTCAGCTTCGGGGTTTGGTGGACCATGATGGAAATGGGCACACACCATATCCATTGATCCCTGGATCGCTGCCAATCGGGCCTTGAATCGGAAGGCACCCCAGGATCTTCCGTTGATTCCAAGAATCGAACGGATTTCGTCGTTCCTGGGGTACCATGATCCAAGAGACCCGACAACCAGGGGGAGAATCCTCCCATGCGAAGAATATTTATCATATTTCCGCTGGTAGGCATTCTCCATACTCCCTGGTTGGTCATAGCAGACCACGACGTCGACCATCACCCGGGAACCGGATAGTTGAAATTCAACATCTGGTCTTAACCTTTGCCCGGGGATGGCATTGTTGATCGTGACGTCGTGTCCCTGCTTGACTAGCAGCGACTCCAAGAGATCTTGGATGGTGTTGTGCCTCTTGGTGGCGAGCTGGAGACCTTCTTCACAGTGGTTAAGCACATGAAACCCGGTCTCGTTTTCCTTTCCGCATCGGCGGCAACTCGTGTCTTGCTCCTGTGAGCAAAACCACGAGTGCCCCCGAAGAGGAAGGATGTCGAGCCGGGCCCTGTGAAGATATCTCCAGTCTCGGAAGGAGAGGGGCGTACGGCAGGATACCAGGCGAGCCATGTCTTTCGACTTGTCTTCCAGGGAGAGGCCAGTGGCAACTACTCCCTGGTGGCTCTTGTCGGAAATTAGGTCCCTGGTATAGCGCTGCCGAGCTACTTTCCGAAGTCCGCGGACTGCCTTGACTGGGCTTACGGAGACGTCATCGGCGACAATTCTTAGATTTTCGTCGCCGGATACATCAATCCGCACTCCCAGTCGTTTGGCAGCTTGGCGGGCAAGAGTCCAAAGATTGGACCCTGCCTCCGCGTACCTCAGTCTGTAGAGCCCCCCATCCACGGATCCCGAAAGATATTCCCCAACTGGCAACACTCCTGGATGCTCGTTTCTGAACCCTCGCCGGATGGTGTCATGGAGCTGCTCTCGGCATATGTTCCTCACTGTAGGGTCTCTACAAGTGAGGAGCTGAGCAGCCCTGGCGATGGTCCAGATATCGGCATCATCAGTGAGGCGGCATGTTCCTAGGCCCCCAACCCGCCGGTCCGCGTAGAAAAACGGGACCGTTGCGTGATTGGGAAGGTTGCAAATAAGGCCTAGAAACTTCCTACACTCAGTGTCCAGTTGGGTAAGGCAGTCTTTCAAGACCCGACCCGAAGCGAGGTGATGGGAAAGGGAGGGAAGAAGGTGGCTACGGAAGATTTCAAGTTTTTGCCATGGTGCGAGGTGGGAGGCGGCAATCTTGTCGAGGTTAGGGATAAGGTCAGTTGGTGGTCGGAACCGCAATTTTCCTCCGATCGGTGTACCAAGATATGTTTCTTGGTCGTCTGGACCCAAGCACCGAATTAATTGATCACCAATTCGGCACTGGGCGTCAGACGGCTTGCCTTTGTCGAAGACCAGGCAAGCACACTTCCCGGCATTAAATTGCAGCCCCAAGGTGTTTGCGGTGAGGGTAAAAACGTTTAAAATGTTTTGGAGCTCGGAGGGAGAATTTGTAACCACGGCAATGTCGTCAGCATATGCCGTGGTTTTCACGAGCGAGCCAAATAATAAAAATCCGGGGTTAATATTGGACTTTCCGGCCCTGACGAGGGGCTCGGAAGCCAGGTTAAAAATAGGGGAACTAAGAGCGTCACCCTGGCGAACACCTGCTGTCGGGAAAATGCGGATGGATTCTTTCCCAACGGCAAAATCCATCCGATTTTCCGAATATATGTCCACCAGGATGCGCCGGAGGTCCTCTGGTATTGGAAGTGATGTGAACAGCTCATTCAGAACGGCGTGAGGCACAGATCCAAACGCGTTGCACATGTCCAGCCATGCTATAGACATGTGCTTTCGTTTGGTCTTTGTCTCCTCGACAACCGTCTGTAAGAGCTGTGTATGTTCCTGAATACCATGGACCCCCGGGAGGAAACCCTTTTGCTCGGGAGATAACCAGCCAAGGTCTGAAGCGACTTGCGTTATTCTCTGGCTGATCACTCCCGAGAACAGTTTGTAAATGGTAGGAAGAAGGGATATTGGTCTAAAGTTGGAATAGTCGCTAGTGTCCCCTTTCTTGAAAATGGGGACAGTTTGCGATGTCTTCCAACAATTAGGAACCCCTAGCTTCCAAACCATTTTACAAACTGTTTCCAGCAGAATGCAGTTGGGGTCGATGGCTCTAAGATGACGGTATTCTAGGCCATCAACCCCTGGTGATGTGTTAGTAGCCCGGCGAAGCTTAGCTTCAAGCTCTTGTTGGGTTGGCGCACGATTAAGGAAGTTCATCTGGTCCTCTGAAGGTTGGGACCAGTCGCAGGTGTCGTAGAGTTCCCTCGCACTTTGGCACTGCTGCGGAGATGGTCTCAATCGGTTGTAAGTCCTCTTGAGATATTCCTCCGCAGCTTGTACAGTACCATCGTAGGAGGGTGAACGGTCTTCGAGCACCTCTCGAACGGCTCTTCTTGGGTAAATGTTGAAGAGCCGCTGAATCTTCCTCGCCTCGTACGCCTTTTGCTTGATATGTCGCCGGGCCTTCTGCATCTGCCGGTTTTGGTTTCTTTTTCTTTTTTCAGGGTTTCCTCGGGGTTGTTCAGGGCTAGGGTCTTGTAAAATTTGTGCTTTAGGGAGCCAGTCAGCTGTGCAACGTTCGAGGACGTCGTCTAGGTCATGTAGAGTCTCACAGCTCAAGAAGGCAGGAACCCAGAGACTGACAAAATCGTCGCCTCTTTGGCTCTGCTCTTCTGAGCTGTTGCTGGAGTATCCCCGCCTGTCACGCGGGAGACCGGGGTTCAATTCCCCGCCGGGGAGAAGCTCAGCTTTGGTGTTTCAAGTATATGCTTCTTTTTAAACAGCAACCGATAAACAACAACAACAACCTTAAAAAAAAAACAGAATCTTGCTCTGGTTACTTTTTCCTTCGCTCTCCTTCGTGTAGAACAAGTCTACAACATTGAGCACTAGTTTCGTAAACGTTGACACTTGAACCACGTTCTTCTCGACCACGAGAATACACATTCGATTTTGACTCATAGAATCCGACATCACACGCCATCTGATGTTTATCTCTTGAACAGAGTAGTGCAGATGACTGGCATTGCGCCTAACCACACACCATCTGCTGTTCGTCTCTTCAACTACATAGCCAAATTGAGTTCAAGTTATGTCTTTTGTCGAACTAGGAACCTGCTAATGGGGACATCACTTTCAACCCGGATGTATAGCTTTTGATCTCTAAAAGCGTCCTCGGTAGTATATTGGGTTGACCTCATTATACTTACATTCCGTGAAAACGCGGAATGACCACACATAAAAAAATTCCAATCAAAGTACATAAGTACTTTAATTTGTAGCAACTGATATAAAAAAGGGTTTCGACCAATTAATAAAGTAAACTCTAAGAAAATTAAATAATTAAATCATACTCAGATGTCAGAGCTCGATAAAAAAACTGCACACCTGTGTCCCAAATTTGACATTCATAATCTTAATGAAGAAAATCAAAGAGATTAAATGTAAACTTTGATTATACTAAAAAAAAATTCAATCAAGCTGTCTACATACTCCTAGAGGCAACTTAGGTTTGACATATCATCAAATGACAGGTCACCACAAGCAGGATAACAGAAACTGAATTTTAAAAAAAGGTTAGACCAATTAATAAAGTCAAACCATAATATAATACAAAAATGAAATCTTACTTAGATGTCATGGCTCGATAAAATTGCTGCCCATCTATATCCAAAAAATTGACTTTGCTTATCTTGAAAAACAGAGATATTAAACAAAGATATTAATTACAAACTATGAATATACTTACAAGTAATGAAATAAACTTGTGTACTCCTTTGTATCAAACTTCTGGCTGATGAAGAGCAGCCTCCTTTCCTTGCTGCTTGTGAGTCTCCTCTGACCAATGCTGGTGTTGAAATCATTATGTAAGAAGTTTGGAAATTAACTAGTTTTAAATGATGCCAATTACATTGCAAACACACATACCAGCCCACGAATAAATAATACATATCGTGTTAACACAGGGCACGCCAATCATGACGCTAAAAGGGCACGCCGATCACGACGCAACGGGGCACGCCATCATGACGCAATCTTTACAACCAAGTTTAACATTATATTGGAATAGAAATTGACAACATTATAACCTTATTTACCTGAAATTGCTCACTCCAGCAGTAACAATGCAATCACATAGCACAGACCACGCATTTGATGCTTGGTGTCTGCTTGAAATGAAACCGATTCAAAATCGATTTCTAACAAATCAAATGTTTCAAAAAATGCAATTTACATATTTAAAAAGATGAATAATAAAAAATAGATACATGAAAGTTAATTTTATTTGATAATTTTACGTTTTTCTTATTTGTAAATTAACGCTGAGGTTGATGATGAACAGATGACGCCATCTTCATAACGCTATCGAACCATGCGACCTTTACCGATAGATGGAGAATTTTTGAACCAGGCTTTGGTATTAAAATATTATACAAATATTCGTTTCTTGCTTTAAAATATATTTCATAGTTTTAAAAAACGTAATCAAAAACAGCGTACAAATTATTTCATCGAAATTGTTTGATTGAATTCATCTCCAAAGCACTGGGCATTGCCTTGGCATCGGTAGAGGGAAGACGCGTTGAAGGACATGGGAGATCTGGCTAGGGGAGAAAAAACTGCTGAGCGAGCACGTTTCTTTACTTATTCTTTAAAATTTATAAGTTCTGAAAGGAAATAGAAATTTTTAACAAATGAACTTCATAGTTATGGCTACGGTTAATATGTTTAAAAAATTAAAACTTGAATTCGGCTAAATTACGCGTGATTAACAAGACGGTAAAATGATATCAGATGTCATAGCGGTTTGAAAAAGGCAAAGTATATACGGAGTGCCTGTTTCCATCAAGCCGCCATCTCTTGCTTAGACTTGGTTGGTCAATTTTTTGGAAATCGTTTTCCGAGGCTCTTATGAGACTTGAAATTATTTGGTAGAAATAGCAACACATGCTCACAAAGTTTAGACACAGGTTTGTCTTGGTTTTTCTCCAAGTAACAGAAGAAGGGTTGTCTTAAGAAAACATTATTTCATTTTTTAAATGATTATAGACCTTAAACGGTTGCTTCATTGAACAGGAGATTTCATCACACTTACCTTAATTTTAAATTTTAACTGTAAATAATTTTATCGATTTACGCCCTAAGCGAGGCTTTAATAGGCTATATATTTTCTTAAGACAAAGCTCTTTCATATGTTTTAAAATTGTTGATTTCATTAATAATCGTTCAAGTAAAGTAATTTTTAAAAAACTGGTTTCATTTTTCTTCATATTTGGGTGGGTTTTTGATAAGGGCATTCGGGGCGTGTTGAGGATCAAGTTTTGGCCAACTCGATCCGACCCGGGTCTCCCTGCATTTTACTAAAATAACCAGATGAAAAAATTGAACGGGAAATTTAATTAGCCAATCAAATTCATTCATACCTGTGAATGGTCGATTTTACATCATATATAATTTCTTTAACAAAATATTCTCTTCCCATTCGTTATCTAGCGGTTGAATATGAACTATTTTTAAACGAATCGAAATTGAAATGTTCCAGTATTAATGACTTTGAAGGACTTACTAACTCATGCTGACAATTTTGTGAAATTTTTGGTTCATAGAATGTAAAAAAAAATTTACAAATACATTTTCTTTCAAAGATGAACCAACCTTTTTAAAAAATAACGTGCATCTAACTTAAGACAAAGCTGTCTCTTAAGAATAAATATATTTAGTCCGGAATTATAAATAATTCTTCCGTCGGTTAGCCTAGAATACTGCCGAAGAAGACGTATTATTTTATTTTTTAAAATCAAAAGTTTAAAAAATCTTCTGCTTCTGAATTCGTTGTATTCCTTTTGCCTGACCGGATTAATATCAAAATAAGGACTAGGTTACTGCCAGTTATATTTTTAACACACACAAAAAGTACACACAGTGTTAAAAAATCTTTTAAAACTTGTTTTTTTAGTTTGTATATACTTCCTACCTGATTCCATATTCCCCTGTCCAATCTTTCGTCGTTTTCTTCTTCGATTTCTACTGTCCCGTTGTGTGATTTTCCTATTTGCTATTGTAAATTTAAATTATATTAAACTGTATATATTGTATCTATTTATTACCTGGTTTTCTATTCCGCTGTCCAATCTTTCATTGTTTTCTTCTCCACTTTCTACGCTCTCATTATCGGATTGTCTTTTTTTCTTTCTCTAATGTAAATAACATAAAAATTTTAAAACTTGTGTGTATATTTTGTAGATATTTGTTACCTGTTTCCCCTTTCGATTGTCCCATACTTCCTCGTCTTCTTCTTTCTCTAGTCTCACAAAATCTGATTGCATACTTTTCTCTTTCTCTGTCCTTTCCACTGTTCTCTCTTTTCTTTTTCTTTTACTGGCTCTTCTAAGCCACAGGCCATTCTCCTCACATAACTGTTTTCGTTTTCTCTGAAAAATATAATTTAAAATAGTAAATAATAGATATTTTTAATACTAACTGCTGAGTTATATAACTAACTACTTACTTTGTTTTTTGTTCCAATATCGATGCCAGAGTTCTTCACTTAGAAGACCGTCTCTTTATTTGGAATATTTAATTCCATCTCCGCTTACTAACACATACTTGGTATGTTGAGTTCTATTGGGGTAACGGATTAAGCAAATTACTGAGACATTGTAATTCGCTGCCATCTCATTAATCTTAGAACCAATACTTATATGGCAGTGAGACTTCTTGCGATCTAGATTGTCCTGTTGTCTTTGGTCGAGGGAGTTCCAATGGTTTTGCCACTCAACAGCCGACCATGGCTTGTTTCTTTGAGGTACCTCTTTTTTTCCCTTTGTAAGACTCCTATACGACGTATAAATATAGTTCATTAGTATACAAATAAGAAAAATGCATTAAAACACTCGAAAACCTACCTTGAACGCAGTAAGTCTCTGTTGTTGATCCGTATCTCGCCGTTTTACTGTTCTTCCTTTAATGTTCCTTAAATTCTGGAACTGTTTTTTTTTTCTTTTCTATCAAAGCTTCATCCAGCCTCCTCCTTGCTACGTCTTGTTCTTCCTCATAACTTTTGTCACTCTCCGATTCTGCGCGGAAGTCAACGTGGAAATGGGAGGAGTCAGAAGTGTTGGAATTTGACGTGGTAAATGATAAAAGGGTTTTATGAATTGTGGTTCAGTAAAATCCCATTCGCCCTCCAGTCTGTCATATAATGTTGAATACATATATCGATGATGACAAATGGTTTACAACACGAATGAAGAAGAAAACGTCAAACGATGTTACAAACATTACGACATCAAATAGAAAAATAAATAGTTCAATATGGGACCCCACCCTTGGCCAACTCGATTCTTCTCTTACTATTCGTTATGTAAAAAAAGAGTAGAGATAGCTGCTATTATAAAGTTTATGCCTGTCGCACACTGTGTCTACAGTCTAGCATTTCTTTTTACCTTTTTTTACTTGTTCTCCTAGGTTTCTTTCGATATTCAATCTGAAAAAGAAAAATCTGTAACCCGCCTTTTTCCTACAGGGAAGCGTACATCTATACCCTATCGATGTTATATTGCACTTAGCAGACGTTCTCTTTTCTCTGACTCCCTCCTACTCCCCTTGAATAAATATCACGATTAGTGGATCGTCGTTTTTTTACAGACGAGAAACGGGGAGTAGTCTCTCTATATTTAACCCGTCAGCGCAGCCCGTATAGAGCAGGAAAAACCACTGTAATTTAACTTCCCCTTACCATTTTCATTAGAGATGAGATGAGATGATGCCTAAATTGAATTTCCTTTGTATTGCTTTTGCATTTGGATTTTCTCCGAGTGAATCGAAAATAATCAAAGGGAGATTGTGTTAATACGCAATTATGTTAAATACTTGAATCTGCTTATTTTACATGGGCGTCCACGCACATTTTCCCATCGGCTTTCCCCAGAGCTGTGTATTGTTGTAAATGATCCCATTTTGCTTCAAATTGTTTTAGGCCCCATATTTTAAAGTAATTTTGTGACATGCTTGTTTATAATTTTTCTAACAGAGCGTCTATGATATTTATATGTTCTTTTTTCAAGCGATTAATAGCAAATTTAACGATTAATTTTATTTTTAAGTTCAAGTAAAGTTTTCTTAAAGCAATAGATTAATAGCTCGGTTTAAGTTTAAAAGTACTCTTTTGATTGATTACCATTTTCGTCTATTATTGTTTTTTTATAAGAGTAACTCCTTCTTGCCTTTTATGTTTACAGCAATTGCTGAGGCAAATTTCTTGAACTAGACTGGCTAAAATTTGAACAGTTTCGGAGTGGAACCAATACATAGATAGGCACATGATTTGATGCTACGAGTAGAAAAACTACAGAAAGTAACAGAGAAAATCTGTCTATCTGTAAAATTTCTTCCCAGTTTTATAACAATTATAATAAAAACGCTGAGAATGTTTTATTAATAGAAGATACTGAGCTTGCTCCAATTTTAGCCAGTCTAGTTCAAGAAATTTGCCAAGATAATGGAGACAGTAGCTTATACGTGTTCCGTTTTTGTTAGGTAATTTTAAAGCACCTAGATGGAAAAGAAGTTGATCAAAATATTAAATTATCAGCAAAATCTATACCAAACAGAAATTTCAAAAGATTTAATTTCAGCAATAACGTAGAATTTACACAAAGTTTCTGATTGACTCTCTCTAGTTTCATGCTGGTCAATTTACTATTTCAGAGGATGAATGTCTCTCGATTTTATGAGGATTACGCTCATAGGCCAATTTCATTGCAATCATAGGGGGGAATTTATTGGGGCGAACAAAAGGAAAAGCTAGAACTCCAGGAACTACTTAATCTTGAATGTGAAAAATATAGCAATCTTCTTTTAATAGTTTTAAATGTGCTTATAAAGATTTAAAACCGTTGAAACTTCTAACAACTTTAGGTAATAATTGCAGGGTAAACTCTCCTTCCCCATCGCGAGGTACTTCTAGTATCCAATGAGAACGATATAAATCAAGCATACATGTTTCGGGTGAGCAGCGGATACTTACGAGTGCGACCCGTTTGAATATCACCGAATGACGTATGTTTTTCTTTGGAACCAGTAAAATTTGATCTTGCCTACAAGAAACCAAAAACCCACTATGTAAAATGTACACTTTAATGAACTGCACTTGATACCCATAACTAATGACAGATTAGACACCTGACGGGAGCAGGATCTGTACACGGAACAGTTTTTCTTTTAAAAAGCCTCCATGAAGAATGTATCGATATTTAAACCGATTCATGTTCTTGGTTTATATTTATATAACATTTTACTGAAAAGAAACTCATTTAAGAAAATAATTTTGCAGGAGATCGGTTAAAATAATTTTTTTTTCACTAGTTAAATAGCACAAAACAAGTGTATTGAAAAGGTTTGCGACATCTACGGTTCATTAATGTAGCAACTAAAACTGCAGACGAACTTACATTTTCATTTCTTGGCTCGTAAATACGTTTGTTAAATAGTTTCCACCCAATTACAAATATATTTACAATGACAAAAGCAAGTTCATCATCAAGAGATTCAGAAAGTTCATCAAGTGATGCAGAAGATCATCAGACAGTGATTCGGAAACCTCGTCAACAGAACAGAAGTGCAAGTGCATTGATTCCAAGAGAAAGAGGGGTTTTTCTTCTTTTTCTAAGTCTAAGGCAAATAAAAAGAAACCGAAAACCGTACAAAAACCTATTGCCGGAAAGTGCTTTATTTATGTGGGAAAAAGTCGACAAAAAAAAAGATCCTAGTTTTGGTGATGCCCTTCCACATTGTTCGTCATCCCTAAAACAGCCACCATTTTTTTCACCCTCTAACAGTGCAACACATGATTCACTGTATGATGATGTACCATCAGTCATCAGCCCAGAAGCTCTTGGTTAGTATGACAAATTTAATAGAATGTTATTTTGGTTATTAATAATCTAAATTTGTGTATTCATAGACGACCTTAGGAGACAGGTTCAAAAAGACTTAGATAGCATGCAGATTAGACGCCATCAAACATGGCAAGAACGGCAAGCAATAGCTGCATGGGGACGGCATGATAGAAGAAGAATTTTCACAGAAAATGTTTCAAGACAGTCACTGTATCATTCAAAATGTGTCACGAGGACCTCAACCATTGCTCTGTAAGATGTATGACCTGCAAGAAACACCTTTGTTATCAATGTGATACAAACACTCACTCTGGTATGCCATTTCATCGACGGCTATTCTGTTCTTGCGACTGCTTAGAAATATTACAACCAGATCATTTTGTCAATGCAGAGGAAAACATTATAACTAAAGGTATGGGAATAAGAAGGTAAATCACCGAACATAGCTAACTTTTAACTTTCTTGTTATTTTACAGATGTCTGCGTCCCATGCTTCGTACCTCATAAATCCTGCGATATAAGCTGCCATGGATTGATGTCACTTATTCCCAATGTTACAGAATCAATCGTGTCACTGAGTAAGGTAAGAATTACGCTGAATATAAACTATATTAGAAATATTTTCTAATATTCGCAAACCTTTTTAACAGGTCGATTTGTTTTAAAGGGGGCAACTTTCGTTTGCGATACTTGTGATTCTCTAACGAAATCAACAATCGATCATTATGTATTTTCTGGGTTTTCCCCGGCAAGTTTATCGGAAACGGTCACATACCTGTTTTCAGAAGAGGCACTTCTTCTATGCCACCACATTTCCCACAAATGTCCAGGTTCTTCGAAGAACAGATACGCTCACACTCTTGAAGAAGTATCTGAGGAATATGGCTGGGTACGTAACATAACACACTAAAATTAAATAAAGACCATGATACGATATAAAAATGATTCGGCTTTTGCAGAGTGGACCAATCAATATACCATTGTTCACTACTGCGGAAAGAGAGTGGGAAACATGTCGCCACTACATTGACCAGGAAGTATTTACAAGGAACAAAATTGATTGCCCCAGTTGCGGAACAAAACCTTTAGTGAGATCATCTGATGCTATCATTAAGCTGAGGCGTTTGGCCTCTGCCGGAAAAGCGAGGAAACTAGAAAATGAAAGAGTGTAAGCATTATTTATAAGTTATGACAATGGTTGGTATTCAGTTTTTAAATTTTTCCATAGAATGGACGATGTGGAATCCAGGTTCGAGAACTTAGTAATCAAGTCGGATGTTGAAGTTGAGAGTTTTCGTCAAATGATTAACAACAAAGTTCAAACAGTAAGCAATATTCTATTAATTTAACATTATTGTAGTGCAATTTGTTTCTTTGCTTTTTTCAGTCGAAAAAGAAAAACATGTGTGGGGGATCGGCTTTTAAAGCTCCAAGAGAAGATTCCAATGAAAATAAAAAATATAACGAGACTGAGCTCGTCGTTCGCTCTTGCAAGCACTGTATAGTGCCGTATGCCATCAATAGTTTTAAAGGCAAATCGTGGACACATACGGCATTTATGTATTACGAAGCCTGGAAGAGTCAGGCTACATTCTTTTGCTACGATGTTGTGTGTCAATATTGGAAATGAATGCATCAGAAAGTTGGTCCGGAATTTCCAGAATATATGATGCTAACAAAAGAAATGACAGGAATTTTACCGATAATGCATCAAATGGCACATCAATTATTTTGCCAGGTACCATTTGAATTTTTAAGTAAGAGAAATATTTTTCTGAAGTCCAACATTCATAACAGGTGCTTTGGAATCCCCGATGGACAAAAGGACTTCGATTAAGCAGAGGAGAGGAGCACGAGCAAGTATTCTCAAAACTGTATCTTTATGCTTATGTTCTCAAGCATATGTCAAAAATTAGTAAGACATCTTAAACTGTTATCCTTTAACAATATTAAACTTAAATAATGCAATCTGAAGACAGAGCGGATTTTCTAACATTAGCCATCCTCTATTGGAACTGGAATAAAATTCAGAACATGCAATTCCTCTTACGCAACAAATTAGAGAGAGTGAGTAACTTTTACAATACAAGCAAATATTTACAGTACCACCTTGATTTGTAGGCTAGGAAGGAAATCAGAAAAGGCGTAACAAAAGTTGAAGAATTGTTACAGTCATATAACCTTGAAAATGGTGATCTCCCATTGATTCACAAGGAACTAGAAAGAAAAGCTATAGAAATCCTTGACCAACGAAGAACAAAGACTACTCCTGTTGATAAATTAAGAAGAATGCCGGAAGGATTTTATGTTCAGCTGAAAACGGTTCACATAAAAATCTCTAAAGAAGCAAGTTATTTTATATTAATAATTTTTCAAGTAAAAAGAAATGTTTTATCTTCAGAAAAAAACTTTAAACCTTACAGAAAATTCGAAGGCTCGGACAAAGTTTAGGCGAATTTTAATTGAAACTAAGAAAAAAGTTTTACAGACGATTGACCTTTTAAATTCAAAGGATAAAGACCTACCAATCTCTTACAAGGATTTCAATCAAGGTATTTTTCCTTGGGAAGCATTCATAAATGAAAACGACACTAAGTTTCCAACACGTAAACGAAAAATTAGCTTAATCTACCACTTATACAAATTATTAAATTCATGTTTTCGACAGTTTCATATGCCGATAAATATCATTTTGTTGATTGTTGGATACTTTTGCAAATAGCAAAGGAGGAAGTTGAACTAACTAAGATCAAATGATAAACTACATTCGATTCTTGACTGACAAGCGATCATCGTTAAAACAATTAACACATTCTGAGGAAGCGAACGAAAAATTTGTAAAGGAAATGCAGTCATGGCACATTCCGAAATTGAGCATCTTAATTTACAAATTCAACTCTTTCTAAAAATATTTAATTTGAATTGAAACAACGATTTTTCGAATTTCGTACGTGAAACTTATTCAAATTCTGGCACAGAATTTGAATTTGAAACTTCTGATGAGGAAACTGACAATTCTTACAAAAAATTTGAATTTTCTGAAGAGGAGACTGAAACACATTCTAGTGACTCTGATGATGATTAAATAAACGTAAAAAATACAAACTTAATTATAAATCTATGAAAATAAAATAAATAAATAAAACTAATATTTTAAATTAATTTAACTTGAAGAAAATTTATAGTAAATCAACTTAAATTTTTCAATAAACTTCAGACAAAGCTATGTCTTAAGAAAATGTAGCTACAATAGCCTCGCTTCGCTCTTTTTCGCAAACTAAGTTATAAAACATGATTTTAAATCGATAAAAATAAAACAAAGTAATAAAAGCAACAAGTTATAATTACTTTTCCTTGAAAAAAAGAAAAAAAATGAAATTTCTAAGTTTTTAACATAAGTCAAAGCTATGTTTTAAGATATATGATTTATGATATATATGATACCGTCCTGCAACTGAAAACTTCTCGAACCAAGCGTGATGAAATCAATTGTTGCATGCAGCAACCATGTTAGGTCTATACCCATAAAAAAATAAAAAACATTTTTTTTCTTAAGTCAACCCTTCTTCTGTTACTTTGGGAAAAACCAAGACAAACCTGTGTCTTAAGTTTGTGAGCATACGTTGAGAAATAGGCCCATTTTATTGTAGAAATAGGACCACTTTAAAAATATTTTTTAAAGTGGTCCTTTTTTGTAGGGTCCTATTTTGTAGGTCCTATTTGACGGGCCTATATTGTAGGGTCCTATTTTGTCCGGGCCTATTTCACCGGCTACCGAAAATTATTGCCCGTCTCAACGCAGTCGATTTCCCGAGCAAACGATGCTCTCAAAAGGACCTGTCATACCTCATTTGGATTTCAGGCACCTGGCTGATGAGAAATTATGAAATGTAAGCTTTAATTTAATACTATATTTTCACAATATTATTACGCTAACTTAAATATTGTTTTATAGGCGAAAAAAATTTCCTAGTAGCGACGACATTCTGAAAATTGCCAAGTCCATAGTTTTTTACTTCCCGTCGGCTGGAAGCTTCAATACCGAGACACCATGGGTGAGTCGACATAAACAATGTTTTCATGCAGCATGTAAGAGGTTTACATAATTATTGCAGGATATGTTATATGATCTATATACCCGTAAAGGTTCCCTGGAATCCTACATGCGAGGGAAAAGATTCAGGAAACAATTGTCGGACAAACGTACTAAACGGTAAAAACTTTTTGTCTTTTATAATTTCATTTAAGTATCTTACATTTAGAATATTTTGTAGGCAGTGTACAACGGTCATGTTTCCAGAATGCGATTCTTACACAGCAGAAGAACAAATGGAGGCCGAGGAATACATGAGGTTGACGCCTTTAGATTCTTATGATACAAGAAATCACAATCGCAACGAAATGCTACGTTTGATGAAAATAACTTATCAAAGCCGACGCGATTTTCTCAAGAACGGCAGTCACGTTGGAGCAATGGTATTTTTAAATAAATACCCACGTCTGAAAGATATGACGGAGGCCGTAAGATTTTCTGTTTTGATAGACATGAGGTTTAGTTACTATACATTTTTTTTTATATTTCCTTTTTTAGATTAAAGAAGAATTCTTTTTACTCAAGAAAGGACTTATGGAAACCTTCCTGTCAAATTGGCGAAAGGCGGAGAGTCAATTAATGGAGTTTGCTAAGCAGAGATTGATAAGAAATTTGGCCATTTCAGCAATCTTACAGAGACGGGAGGAAGCTATAGGACAGTTCGGTTAGTATAACCTATAAATATTGAGCCCATAACACTTCATGACAACTTTTTTTCCCAGATGTGGTTGAACAAACGAAATGCGCCTTTCAGGTGCTACTTCACGCTGCAGCCAACACACAGCCGGCCAAAAAGAAAAACGGGTCGACAGCGGATGCATGGCCCGTCCCTTTCCAGTCATTCCACGTAAAAATTTTCTTTTCTTTAAACTATCATATATTTTTCCGATCACTCCATATTTCCATATATTTCATTCTAGGAAATATTACTTCCGGAAGACGCCGCAACTCGTGCACACACCATGGAGTTACCTGGTGTTTTAGATAAAACACGGAATTCATGAGCGAGCTAAAATGGTCGAGCTCAAACTACAGAGTTATTCCTCTTGTGTTCCTAATGGGACTACGATGTCGCCAGTTTTTGAAATATACATAGAAAATTAGCAAACAATTTTTTGTTATTTATCAATTTTGAATTTCTGCTTCCAGTTTTATTTGAAGGTTACGAAATTTAATTTGTGTTTGTTTGCGAAAATGCAGAATGCCGAAGAAGATGAAGATAACGTTTCTGAGAGTCTTGCTGAAAAAGATTTAAATAAACCAATGCAATTGCGTTTTGGTGCTTTCCACGAAAGACAAATACCCATCGTTAAAGGGCAAATGTTGGATTCAACTAGAAAAAGAAAGATTAAGGCAATGAAAGATTTGGTAAATATTTGTTGGTTATGTTACATTTCTGTGTCTTAAGATACTTATTAGAGTTACTGTTCATTTGTACTGTTCATTCTCCATTGTCTTAGGCACAGGAACTGAGTACCAAAGCAAAAGTACAAACCATTTTGTGCATTGTTTTCCCAAACAAAAAGATACCTACAAGGTTTCTAGAGTCATATGGAGATCACGCTGATAATTTTCTTCATGCAACAGAATCGGGAAGTAAAATCCAATCTATTTTAAAACTGGCTACAGAAACATGGATTGGTTGGTATCCAGAGTATTTGACGCTTTCAAATTTTGATGATCATTATTGCTTGTGCAAAGGAATTTATGGTGGTAAACAACCAGAAAAGAAAAATCAAAAGGAACAATCAACCACCATAGCAGAGGATACCGTCACAACTAAAGCAGCCAGGCATGCTATACAAATTACCATGGTAAAGGCAGAAGAAAAAAGGAAAAGGCTACAATTAATTGAAAATCAGTAATTACATTTTATTTTAACTTATTGGTTTTGTTTTAGTCTTTCAATTCTTACATTTTCTTTCCAGGCGTAAAGAAAAAAGAAATAGAATGACCCCTGCAAAAGCAAATAATTTAAAAAAAAATCAGATACCTCTAAGACTAAAAAAGATCAAAGGAAACATTTGCGGAATAAAAAAAGTTCCTTTCCAGATCAGGACTGTCAGCGGAACTAAGACAACTCTAGAAATACTCGAAACTCTTGAAACAAACTCTAGGGAATTACTTCAAGAAATTGAGTTGGAACCAATATACCAGAAGTATAAAATTGTAATTTTCTAGTTCACTTCAAAACCATTAAAAAGCAACGGATTACCGTTGGATAACCAAACACAGCGTTCATAAAATATTATAGATTTCAAGTTTTCCAATGTTGTGTATTTTAGAGACAAGAAAGGATCTTATCTTCCGTTGCATGTGAACCATTTCCAAGAAAGTTTAGAAAAACTTCTCGATGATTCTGAAACTTCAGAAACACCAGAATTGAAACATCAGGATTTTACCGGAAGCACAAATTCAATTTCCATTTCTCCCAGATCTCCCACCACTTTTCAAGCTGATCAGGAACCTCTTAGCTCTGTTTTCAGTAGCGTATTCAACGCGGAAAAAGTTTTTCTTCGTAAATATAGTTTTCTCTCTAATCAGAGTTATTTCGTTTGTAATAATCGAGGTTAAATAATTTTAGAAACAGCAGAGAATTTAGAACCAGAAGCGGCTACAACAGGAAGCGAGATCATGATCGGAAAATACCGGATGTTGTGAACGCGAGAAATGAGGAAAATGAGGGACACATTACTTCCCAAGAAAGGGAACCAAATCAAAAAGCATCTTCAATTTTACCAATTCCCGTTGGACTCGGAAAGTGACCTGAAGCAAAATGGCATATTCTCTTTTTTAACAACGAATATTCTCCACCTAAAAACTGCCCTGTTAGAACAACTAAAACCAGGAAACGATTGCGAATTTCGGAAAAGAAGGACCAAATAAGACTTAAAACTAAATCTCCCCAGTAAGTTCTACGCTATTCGGTGGGCAAGAACCAATAGTGCATCAGAAATCACAAATTGCTTTTCAGGTACAAATGCTTTGAGCTTTCTTGCTAATAGTATATTTCATAGAACTCTTTAATTAGTAACAGAAAAGGATTTCAATTACGCGAGCGTACAAATTCAGTCGATACGCATTTGAAAACCAAGAATCTTACAAAAGTCTACTTGAAACCAAAGGTGATCATTCAACTCTCCACTGATCTTGGGTGAGAATAAATTTGATTTTTGTCTTTAATATAGAACTACTGACCCTACTAACCAATTACATAGTATTTTTAACCAAACCATATAGGTCAGTTGTGTAATATATAGATTTACTTGTTTGATTATTGACAGGTTAAACTAACTTCTTTTGTGATTCCACGAGAAAGTTCTATATTTTTGCCTAGAACGTACAAGGTTGATGGTGTATCAAATTTGTTATCCATTAAGGTTAATGATTTGGAATTTTGAGTTAACTATGGTTATCATCTAGGTTATGAATTTTTTTTTATTCAGTTCAAGAGTAAAACTTTATATTAAGTCTACCAGGATACTACATGAAGAACTGCTAACAGCATATTGCTAAACGGTGGATCATTTTCAGTATCATAGCAATTCTGTTCTTCCTATCCAAACAATGTACATGCAGAGCTGAAAATGAAAAAATAAAACTTAAACACAATTAAAGATAAACTGGTTTCTTTATTATGCGTTATATGCTATGTGCTTTATTGCGCTTATATGCATATAGTGTGCAAATTTAGGGGGAGTCCTTCCTTTGTCCTTCTTCTTACCTTTCATTGTCAACAAGTACCTTTCCATTTGACACTGAAAAGTCTGCTTTCAAAAGTGAATTTTCTCTAATACCCAAGTATAACAAGACGTCTGTAGTAAAGATTGTAGGGCTCTGAAAACCAAACGTAAAAATACCAGCTTTCATAATAATTAGCATATTTAACAGGTCGATGGTAGTAAGAAAAAGACGCGCTACTCGGTTTTCAGTTTTTCTTGATAGCTCTAAGGCCGGATGGAGTACGACAGCGAAGAAATGTAAGCCATCCTGACATGATGTACACCAATAGTAAAAGCGGAATTTTGTTATAGAGGGCAAAGGGCAGCCAATGAAAGCATTTTACCGAAATGACATGCAAATAGATAGATCTTCAAAGGAAATCGACTGGACAAGGATACAAACCTTAAATTAGAAGTTTACTATTAAGAAACGCAATTTTCTTTTGTCCTTCAAGTCGCTTACATACCTAGGACAAAAAAGCAGCTAGTAACGTCCTGGGCATAAATTTTCCGCAGTCAACGAATGGCTAATACCTTGCTCATGTAGCGTTGCAACCCTCCATCAAGGGGCAAAACTTAACCAAATTTTCAGTTTTTCAAGAGGGGCGTTGGTTCATAATTTATCATAAAAGTGTATTTTTGAAAAATTGCGGTCCGGTGCCGATATGGTACTTCGTTTGTTAAATTTTACAGAAATATTTTACAGCCCTTTGTTTTACATGATGTCGCTGACGGAAAAACCAAGAAATTGCCAGTAGAAGTTCTTTGATTGTTTTATTTAACATATTTTTGTTTACCAGATTAGCCGTCTTCCAATATCAATAAAACTACCCAACACGAATTATTTTTTTCTCATCACCTTACAGAATTATAAGGATAAGATAAGTGTTGAGATAGATGACCACATTGCGGAAATATCTAGATTACTTTAAAACAACCTCGCTGAGATCGCATGCTTCCAGGATTTTTATAACCTCAATACAATAGCTCTGGAATTTCAAGCAGGTAATCGTAAAGTTTTTAAATGTATATCAATATCTACAAAGGATATCTGAATCTGTTTATTGGACGGCTTTTGGTTAACATATATTGCACTACAGGTTTGCGACTGATGATTCAGTAACCACTAATGACATTACAAATTAATATATTATTATTATTGTCATGCATTATCACTTTCACAATCAGCTTCGGAAAATAAATAATTTTCTTCATCATAGTTGTCATCTGAATCCTCGCTCTCGAAATCTTCTTCAAATACGAAACTATTATTTTCTTTTCCATCTATTTTAAAAAATTTCTTGTATGCAAGGGAGTCTACAAGAAGCGTCTGTAGGCGGTGAATTTTTCTGAGATTTAATTATTATTTCTGATTTTCAAAACAAGGAATCAGTTAAGCGGTAATGATTTTGGCTGTCGGATACTTCAATGTTGAACTTGGATTTTCTAATATCTTCTTGCAGAGAGAATATTTCTGCGGTTTGAGCGCGTTAATCTGATTGTTTAATACAGAAAATTCATTGTCATGCAGTATAATTGCGTCACCGAACCATGATCGTTGTAAACTCCTGTTAGAGAAAATGAAATTCTTCTGGTTGAATAATGTGAAAAGAATGAAACGTGAAAAAGAACTCTACTACAATTGTATGGAAACAAAAGGCTGTACTTACTCGTTATTGCGCATTCTCCTGATTAGCTTATGATTGCCATCTACATGACAGCAAAGCTGAAATGGAGTACAACATCTGCAGCGTTTTTTCTCTGAATGCCTGACTTTAATGTGAACAAGCTGATTCATGTAATCATAGGCTTTGACAGCTTTATTAAAAAGAGGGGTATTGATCGTTCCTACCTGTTCTTTGAAAGTACGCTTTAAAAAAACTGAAAAATTAATACAAAACTAAACCTACCCTTCCTGCCTTGATAGATACCGCTGACAAGGTTTCTATGAATTTTTGTTCAGAAGTCCCAGGTGTTAGATACTTAAAGTTGTACAAAATTTCTGCTAAATCAAAAGATACAAAAAAATTTGTCCTTTTAGGTGTTCCCGGAATATATCCTGCCGCAACGTTATCTTCCACAGTAGCCGTTCGAGTAGTATCGCAACTTTTGCATTTGAATAACGATTCATACAAATCAAACCTGCCTGTAAAATAAACAATATTTTTACACGAACAATTTTACCAACGTATAAACAAAAAATAAAGCAACTGCATATACCATCCTTCGTAACAATGATACAAGGCGACGATCCGGGAATGAGACGACAAGTTTCAGGATTTAGACAGCTCCAGCAAGCAACAGGACAAGAAACTGGGACTGCTACTTCTGAAAACAAATTTTGAATTTAACAAAAAATATTTTGATACGCAAAAATACATTTGTACCCCGTGTAGTAAGTTTTCCACTTTGTTGGTCAACAAATTCATGTGATAATAGTTTCCTGCAACTCACTTCACTTTCATAAAAATTTCGCAGATGAAACGGACTGTTAAGGTGAATGACCAAGTCAAAGCTTTCACATAAATGCTTTTTACAGTGATTACACTTGATTACATTATGTAATGTCTTCGAACACAATTCACAGTGCTTTTGTAAGCATCCAAGAGAAGAAACAAAGGAAACAAATATATCCTCCTCTTTTTGGAGCCATGCATCATTCAATTCGTCTTTTTGTTTTTTAAGTATATTTTTCTCCCTTGCCATGATATCCAATTTTTATTGGGCAGCTCTAAGCTACTCGTTTGACAGGCCTGATTTTTGTTCTAACAGTGCAAAACTCTTTAAGGCATTTTCTAAATATTCTGTAAACACAGGAAAAGGTTATAGTACAAAATTTTTTTAGAATAATAAAAAACATTTAATAGGAAAAGTTTGCTCAGCATTTTGTTGGCAGTTTGTGGCTGATGGAGCTTGATAATCCAGACAAGCTTCTGCCAGATTAACCTCATGATCGAAAATGAACAAAGCAATTGCCAATATATTTTAGAAAACACTATAATTAGAAGTCTTTTTGTGTTGGTATTTACCTGCTGACCTATTGTCAGTCGTTTTTCGAGAAGCTATTTTAATTGATTCGCTAGAAGTTGGGAAAAGGCAGCCCAGCGATTTCGTAATTAGGAAAATACTAAAATATTACGATACTCCTGTTTAACAAGGTTGACGACAAAAAGGTTACCTTTGCGTCTTTTTTCATTGTAGATTCTATTCCTCGTAGCCTTTTCTTCGGAACTTAGTTTCTTTCTCCCCATTTTTTATAATTAAAAAAGCAATCCAAAATCACAGAGAACATTAAAGTACCTGGGGATTCAAAATTTGAACAAATGCCAATACAGCTTTAAGAATTCGTCTGCAAATTTTCCATGTATATCTAAAAAACTGGCAACCCCGTAGTCCCATAAAGATCACAAGAGGAATAGCTCTGCAGTTTGAGCTCGACCGTTTGAGCTCGCTCATGAATTCCTTGTTGTTTAGATATCAATGGGGCATATTTCATCAAGATTGATAGAACAGCAGTCGTACTTGATACCAAATCTTTTGAAAAAGCAATAGGTTACCTCCTAATTTATTACCACATTCTCGATATTAATTTCCCACCATTATTGAAATTTGTGTTCGGATTTCTTGAATCGCTTTTCGAAATAACTCTCTCCACGACCCCGTCGAAGAAGCTAAAAGAATTGTGTTCTTTTGTTTTTGATTTTCAAAATAAACAGTGAAAATGACTCCTTCTTTACTTGTTTTTAATACATCATAGTATTTAAAAAAGATCTGGAAAATGCAATATGAAATAGGTATTCTATATAGCACGTAATATCATAAGATCTAATCTATTAAGTAGGAAATGTTTAAAGAACCATAGGCAGCAGAATTATAGGCAGAATTTCATAAATGCTTCAACTTTAAATTAATTCATTTATTTCTAAGTGAAGTGTTCATTATTTAAAAACTTCGTATCATTGCAAAATATGCAAATAAGGGGCGTAATAAAACAAGGTCATTGCTTTCAGTACAACCTGGGGGTTTTCTAATGTCCTTCGATACACCTAGAAATGAAAACAATAAAGTTTTGCTATGGGAAAACATAATTTGTTTTCCAACATTTTGGAAACATGATGTCTCGGAGGCGGTGGCAAACGACTCTTGTTTAGATATATCTAAACAACTGTTTCCTATTAGGAAACAGCGCTTCTCTGAGAGAAACAAATCAAAGTAAGAAAGAATTGTTTCTCGATTTCCCAATCTACGTCGATTCTTCATCAGAAGTCAGTTCCTGTGTTTATTGGTCTTAGTCGTTATCAAAGACAAATTTTCCATTCTTTTTCAGAAAAGTAGCCATAGTCATTGTCTTTCTGGACTGGTTTCTGCCGTTTCTCCAATGACACTGTCTTCAGAAGGTGTTTTGCACATAGTAAAATAAATAGATTGATGTGAAGGGACAGTTTTCCAGCCCTCATGGCTGCAACGATATGTTGGTTAATTTCCCAATCTTCTTCTCCCTCATTTGGGAGAGTAAGGATAAACTGATCTGCTATCAAAAATACTTGAATTAGAACTGAGAACATATGAAATGAATATACGTAGATGTTGGTAACCAGTTTCAGCTACTTTACTTGGCAACTTTTTGGAATTCACACAAGCAATCACTAGCTCTGTCTCTCTTGATTGAATATGTTATTTGTCCACTCTCAGGCGTTTTAGTTTCTGCGTACTTTGAAATCTTGGCTGGAACATGCTGTCCTCTTCGCTGTCCACACAGTCTGTACTTGTATCTTTATCACATCCTAATGTGGGACTATCTGAAATGCAGTCGATGACAAAATGACAACAGAGATTATAAAAGTGATAACAGATACACATTGAATATTAATTAATTACAGCTGTTGTTGATTGTGAGAGTTTCAGGAGTTGTTGTGGGTGAATTTTCGTCATTTTGACTTAATTCAGATGGAGAAATCGGTGGAATGTCAAGAATCTGACTACAATCTTCAGATACAACAAAATATTCTGGTATATGACGAAGTTTCACAATAATATCTTTTGCTCCCTTCAAAAACACCGTACTTGATGTAACGTCAACTACAAGGTAAAATTCTTTGTCGTATTGACTAAGCATGGCATTTTCAATGCGTATAGCCAGTGAACCGCCCAAGTCTGTTACAGACATACAGTACCCACCAAACGATGTAGGTACACACCCGTTTTTTTAGTGCATTTTTATGGCGCTACGGGTCTCAGGAAAACTTAAATAACTTTTTACTGGTAAGGACTAAATTTTTTTTTCTTTTTTCCTCTATCAGAAGAGAAAGTGCTTTAAAACTTATCTTAACATGAAAAAATTTTAGGAGTTACACTCAGGGCGCTAAAGTATCGTTCACAAGATTAGGTACACCACTTTTCTCCCCACAAACGCCATGTTAATACCGGCGTTTCCAAAAATATAAATAAAATACTTCAAAACATCCTTAAATTAATTTTTTTATGCCGAACGACGTGTTTTCTTTACTCTATTAGAATATAGTGCATGTTTTTGAATTTTTTGAATTAAAAAAATGCTTCCCTATACCTCAAAGTTGTTACAATCAAATGTTTTACAGAGAAAATTAAGTTTTGTGCCTCCGCCACCAAGGGCACTGGGATCAATTTCTAGTGCTCAGATTTTTTTTAAAACACAGCTAGATTATTCGTATAAAAAAATTAAAAAAAATTAAATTTTATCATAAGAAGAATGAATTTAATCTGTTTTGATTGTTGCTGTAATGTATAACAACAACTAAAAGAATGTCTGTGAATTTGTTGATAATTGGGGATGATATGCAAATCACGACAATAAAAAAAAAATGAAGAGACACATTTAAACTTAAGAATTTCTCTTGAATTGACAGTTCATGCATAGTGTTTGATCATCAAAATTCGTCCGAGTTACAAGATACTTGCAATTTTAACGACTGTTATTTAGTCAATCTGCTTCAATGTGCAAGGTAGTTAACTGAAGAACTTATGTTATTAAAAGTACTTAAATTTGGGAAAACGATACTTAATTTTGAAACAGCTTGAAAATGTAAATATTAAAAATGGGTAAAGTATGTTTCCCAAAACTGGAATAAAAGTACTTAAATTAAAGCATACTTATTTCGAATGTTTGTTACTTAAAATGCTTTATTATTAAAAGTTATTTATGGGATGGTAAGTGTTAGTAGCATAACCACATATAAGTATTTGCAATTTACAGTAAGTGATATGGAATACTAGTTTTTAGAAGGAAAATTGCAAATTTAGTAAATTACCGTCCTACAATCAATCAGTAGGAAATTTCAAACTTAAATACTTACATTAAAGTAGGTTACCGCTGCTATGTTGGATTCCCCTTGGAAAAAAAGCTGCAAAAATGAAGAATTTGGTCAGACGTAGTGACAAACCATTGGAACAGATTGGTCATTGGATGCTGGAAGTAAACACCCATCATTCAAGTATTAAGGGAAGCATTGTTGTGAATGGATTGACATCTCTTAGTAGTTGTCCTAATTTTGAGCCTTTGATACATGAATATAGACTGGCTGATCAATTTTTAAAAATGAAATTTTGCAAGTGGACCATATCAAATAAGGCACTTGACAACTGTGTTTTCATTTCTGACCGTAAGATTTTGCTTATTGAAAATATTTTACGAAATTCCAATTCTGAAGTGTTTAATTTAGCTTCGCAATATTGAAATTACGACAACTTGTTTGAATACCCTCTCCCGTCGATGGCAATTAACGAATTTGTCGTTTCTAATCTAAGCCAGGTTCTTGAAATCTGACCAATATCTTGCATTTTAAATAAATGTTTGCAAATTCCTATTAAAAACCCCACCGACAATTCTTTCTTTGTTTGTCCATTGTTTGATCATGAATAAACCTACTCATCTTCCACCAGCACCATAATTAATCATTTTAAGATATAAAGCTCCGTATAGGTGCCTTCGTTATTTATTTTAAGCCTAAGTTTTTATTTTAACATAGAAGAAGGTGTGTGACATACAGTTTATTAGGTTGCTACCTATGCCCTTCTTTTTTTTACCTAATTGTAGGGGAGACCGGGGCTAGTTGGCTCACGGGGTAGGTTGCTCATTTCTAATTTAAAAATCCGTTAATTACCACCTGCTGTTTTCAAAATAGCCAATAGTTTCAAAATCGACAGTTAGATGGTCTGACGTTGTTTCAGTTTTTCTACTGTGCAAAATAAATGAACAGCATACGAAAAACGTTTTCGACAACTGCCGACCAACTTTTTTTTTCTCCGTGCTTTTCTTTTTCTTGGCGTAGGTAAGTGATTTAAACTTATAGGCTTTAAATGGATGAATTCATCATTCATTCAGCTTTAATTGGCTTACATTAAAAATTTTTTGACTGTTCGCAAACATTTTATAAATAATAAATAGTGGACCAACCCCCTATAGGGGTAAGTTGGCTCTTTTTTGAAGGGGATAGTTGGCTCAAGTTGTTTCAGTGTGATGAAACAGAATTTTTCGTTTTGTTTCTTCTTTAACATAAGAAATGAGGATTTAGGAATTATATTTGAAAAACAAACAATGCTTCAGCATCTCCCGACCTTATTGGAAGGGCCATTAAGTTGGCAAAAGAAGAAAACCAAAAAATGTCTAAGGCATTTAGTATTTAAAATAAAGACGAAATCGGCATTGAGTGTGGCGCTGACTATTCTTCCAGCAGTATTGGATAGATACAGTGCACTTGAATCTGCTATGAAGGGTCATGCGAAACATGTGAAGAAAATGTCGACGATTACATGTGTGTTTCGTGTGCTAATGTGAAATTACTTGGAGCAGCTTGCCCCGTTGGTATGAGCAACCTGCCCCGGAGACGGGGTAAGTCGCCCATTTAAGGTGTCCCAATAAAACATTTTTTTTCATCATGATCGCATTATTTATTGTATTTCTTGTCTTAAGACATTTTATAGATAAGATATTAATTAATATTATAAAAATAAGTTTGTCTCATTTTGATGAAAAGTAAAGGCTGGAGACGCATCTAACAAAAAAGTGGGCCAAGTAGCCCCGATCTCCCCTAATATGAAAAACCCGACGTGGTGCGAAGAAAGAGGGATATCAAAAGACTCATCTCCATTTTGGCATCCGAAATGCACCCGACATTGCTTTCCTTGCGACATAAAAATTCGACATCCATGGAACATTATAAACAGGATGTCCTATAGGACTCCAGTTTTTGATTTCTACTTTTTTTCCGCTTTTTGGCTACCATAAATGGTAGAACCGAAAAGGTAGAGAAAAGGTAGAAAATGTATTCTACTTTCAATGAGTAGGGGATTAGTAAATTATCTACCATTCCTCTGCTATATGGTAGAGCATTAAGTCTCTACCAAAAAGAAAGAATTGGTAGGCATAACATCCCAAACAGCACCAGAGAGATGTTCAAGTTAAACATCCCTGACGAAGATCGTGTTGGAGAGATGTTGGACGACAGTGATTGTGACATGTGGGCTTTGGTGATTTGGAAAGGTGATCCTTACGAATACCAATGCTGTTGCGTCGACTTAAAAAAAAATTTTGATCCAGAAATACTTTCAAATCCAAATTTATACTGAGAGATCAGAGTCACCTATATGTGGTGGAAAGGATACAAAATTGATGAATTTGAAAATTATTTTTTTGGTCGAGTTTTGGCTACAGGAGGTAAGTGTTAGAAATTTGAAGAATATGTAACTATTGTTGTATTAACAATAAAAATTTTATCTATAAAGATGACAAGGAGATACTTCGAGTACTAGGTTGAAAAAAAATTGGACTGTATCTCAACATTACACATGGACATGAAGAACTCACCAGTTGATGGCTAGAGAAATATTACATGATCTTCCCACAAAGATGCTTGTAATATTGTCTTGTTAAAATACATTTTTAAATGTTGCATATTAGCTTTCTCTTTTAGCTTCAAGAAAACCATGTAATTGGAGATTGGTATTGCATAGCATAAAAATTCATGTTATATGGTAGTTTTTTGTCTGAAATTTGAAAAAATAATGCAATGGTATAAGTAAAGAAAACTAGAGGTAGGAATTGAAAACTACAACTATAAAAACATCAGACTGTTTTGGATGAGCGGTTTAAACGACATTGGCACACAACAAGCAAACTCGGAATGGAGCTGAAGAATCTTCAAGAATATGTCTGAAAGGTCAAGTTATTTTATGTTTTTGATAATGCACCAGTTAAAGTCTTCTGAAAAGAAAAAACCACAAACCTGGAGCAGAAAGCAACAACAAACAGACGAAATTACTGATTGGTATTTCGTATCCAAATTTAATTTCTTTTTAGACAGTGTTGCATAAATGTTGAAGAAGTTATGACAACCGGTTATCTCCCGGAAAATCTTAATTTCTTTATTGGGTATACAATAAAAAGCTTTATGAGACTTCAAGCCCTTAAGGGTAAAAAAATTATATTTTGGAGAAATCCATATGACGTTTAACCTGCTTTTTGTTAATGTGTCACAAAACAGTTATTGTTGCAGTGTTCAGCTATGCTTCTATATCAAATGAGGAAAGTCGGAGGGATAAGATAACCAAAGGAACTGGAGTGAATGTAATCAGTCTAATCACGTAAAACTTGACACGAATCATTCTCCTGTTGTAAATAATAGTCGCTTAAACTTTGTGGCAAATAGTTGGTACTCTATTCAAGTTAACAACACCACCCCTTAAACGTAACATTGTCAGCAGTAATTGATTGTTTTACTTGAACACCAACAGAATAATATCCTCTGATTGGAAGCAGTTTTGTTGTCGGAAATGTGAGACCTTTTCTTTACAACTATCCAATTGCCATTCCATATCGAGATATGGTTTGTAAATAGTAACAGAGCCAGCCATATGCCCCATGATGTTCCATTCCAGATCCTGTATTTATTACAAATTACAAATCCTGTATTATTCTAGCCGATAATAATTGATAAGGTGTTTCATGCAATATCTTGTGATTTTTTCGATTCTACCCTTGGACTGTCTACTCAATAGTGGAAGAATTTTTTACAACAACAAGTAGTTCGACAAAGCAACAGCCTTGGTAAAGAACAGCCCATGCAACATTGCAATATTTCTGCAAACCTTGATGCAATATAGCCAACTAAATTCAATAAAAGATACCTTTCGTACACCTTCAATAAGAAAATATTTTTTCAAGTAAAAAGAAATATATCCAGAATGAGATACCGACATGATTTTGTGAATATTAAAGAACCAATCTATAAGCCTACGTGGAAAAACAACGAAAAACAAACAGTACTCGACAGTGAGTAGGATAACTGCCATTTTCCAAATGCAATACCACTGTACCACTGACAGCTATACAAGGTACAACTAACAGCCTGTTCAAAAAATTTTAAGATTAAATAAGTTAAAATACATGCAATTTTCGTCTTAACTGCGATTCCTAAATGTTATAATATTTTGTTTTGACTAAAATTGCGTAAAATATTGTTATGAAGATTTACGAGGTATCTTTAGGGACGGAAGAACACAAATACATGGGTGGTCATTCTAATTACCGGTTTCTCAATGCGGTCTTCAGTGTTCTCCAAGTTTTCAAGTGTGTCTTGTGTCGCTCATCACCCCCACTTCGAATTTTGTGGAGTGTTACATTTCTTTAAATACTGCTCTGGATTGTGGTCATTCTGATTATCGGTTTCTTTCCTGGGGTTTTTGTTACTCTTAAAGTTTTAAAGTGTATCTGTGGTTGCTCATGATCCCATAATTTTGATTTTTCTGGAGTTTTACTTTTGTAATATACAGTAGGTGCAGCCTGGTCTCCCTTAATGTCAAAAACAGTTTTGACTTGCTTGCCAAGCCAATCAGAGGGCCAGAAATCGTCACGTGACCGTTGCCTGTAAAAACTGCTTATGGCTTCATGGCGGAAAGGCCGTTTAAGGCCGTTTTCCTTGTTTTTTCAGTGCTTTCAAATGAATTTAATTTTTTGTACGACATACAGGTAAACGGTGTCTCGCGCCGTGTGGCGCTTCGACCGTGCTCGGAAGGGGTTGCGTTAACGTCGCCCCCGGAAGGGGCCCACGACGTTAAACGCAAGTGCCCCTCCCTCGTGAACGCTAAAGCGTGAAAGCACAGAAAAAAACAAGAAAAACGGACTTCTGACCATGAAGTTATAGGCAGTCTTGACGTCAAAAACAGATTGGACAGGAAACGGTCACGTGACGTTTTCTGGCCCTCTGATTGGCTTGGCAAGCAAGTCAAAACTGTTTTTGACGTTAAGGGAGACCATGTTCAGTAGGTGCCAAAAGTATCCGAACACTTCACGTTTTCGGACCATTTTAGCATGGGTTCAAATGACGGAGCGTGCTTAACGCGATTGAGAAAAAGAGGGTTAAAAAATCCACCTAAGTCAATGAAAATAATTTTGTGGCCTAATAATAGATAAAGGTATCTAAAAAAATTTTTTTTTAATTTTTATTACTTGTAGCCGCTGGACGGCATATCAGTGCACAAGTATTCGAACGCGAGTTTTTCCGCCGTGCTTTCTTATGGCACTACGTGTCTTCTTTATTATTTTTCAAAATATACCAAATATAATACTATCAAAGACTAACTAGGCTTTTTATGTGTACAAATACGCAATCTACTCCTTCCGACCACTTTTTATGCTTAAACTTAAATCCCTTTTTAGTAATTAATTTTTCCGTGGCAGGCTATGAATCATTTTCTGATTTTTTCCCGTCAGAAAAATAGTTACACATGCGGCAACTAGTGGCGCGTTGTTTTTCTACTTGAAAATCATGCAAATTTAGGTAGCCTTTGTCTCTAAATGCGCGAAATCTCACAAAGAATGGCGCATACCCGCGCCCCTAGTTGCCGCATGCATAATTTTTTTTCTGACAGGAAAAAATCAGAAAATGACACATAGCCTACCACGGAAAAATTAATTACCAAAAATGGATTAAAGTTTAAGCAGAACAAGTGGCCGGAAGGAGTAGATTACGTATTTGTACACATAAAAAACTTAATTAGCCTTTGATAGTCTTATATTTGGTGTATTAAAAAAATAATTAATAAGACACGTAGTGCCATAAGAAAGCACGGCGGAAAAACTCGCGTTCGGATACTTGTGCACTGATATGCCGGCCAGCGGCTACAAGTCATAAAAATTTAAAAAAAATTTTTTTAGATACCTTTTAATATTATTAGGCCACAAAATTATTTTCATTGACTTAGGTGGATTTTTTAACCCTCTTTTTCTCAATCGCGTTAAGCACGCTCCGTCATTTAAACCCATGGTAAAATGGTCCGAAAACGCGAAGTGTTCGGATACTTTTGGCACCTACTGTATATTGCTCTGTGAGTGGTAAGTCTGATTAACGGTCTCTTCCATGCAGTTTCAGTTAGTCTTCAAGTTTTAAAGTGCATCTAGTGTTGCTCATCCTCCCTCAGTTTGGATTTTCTCGAGTGTTGATTTTTTAAATATTTCTCTTATCTTCAAGCTCTGTGTTAAATTTATTAGATCTTAGTTCTATTTGGTTTGAAGCAACTTAGCCTCCTCAGTGCAAATTAACCTTCAAAATACTTTGTCCTTTCCTATAGTTGGGTTTGTGGTTTTATTCGGTAGTGTTCTTAACCTCAGACACAGCGTATTTAAAATTAGCCTCGTGTCTCTTTTTTAGCTATTACTTTTATTAATTATCTTTATGTTCGTTCCCTTGAAGGTTTAAGGCATGCTGTCTGGATAAGAAGATTTTTATCCACCGAGCAGCCTAAAAGAAGAACTTGCAAAGGCAATCGTTACAGCTTTTCCTTGTTTGGCCGTCCCCTGTCACGAGGGCTCTAGCTTGACCAACTATACCCACTATTACAATCCAAAACGGACCAACGGATTCATCGAAACCCGCTTGAAGACTATGCGGACAAAGTCTGAGGTCTCAAGGAAGAAAAAATATAAATATAAAATGAAGTGGGCCGGCTAAAAAGCCAAAGTCAAATCGCAGACTTGACGACGAGCTTACTGCTGATAGAGAAGATCTTACTTTCCATGAAGATGAAGACAAATTCAAGGTTATTACATTTGCGTACTATTATAAAGATAGCTTAATCTATATGATTTTTTTTTTACGTAGATTGAGTGGATGAAGATACATTTATCTGAACCGGGTTCGAACGAAGCCACAATTAAAGAACATATGGCTTCATATGTTAATAGGAAGCCGGATACTGTAAGAGTGCTATAGCCTCTTTTGACTAAACTATGGAAGTCATTTGATCTGATCTACCCATTACAAGGTCAACACTATGCGAAGCATAAAAAAAAAAACCGGCATCAGAACATGGAATAACATCAGTAGGGGGATTTGCCGCTTCTATTTAGTTAACTGCTCCAGACTTCGAAGCGTCTCCAAACAGTGCTGCTCATGTTCTATTATTCGAACCTCCAACTTAGCCATTTGAGTGCTCCGTTGTGCAGCCTGCTCTCCGTCACCTGCACCTTCCACGCTGCCTGTTGTCTCCAACACATCGAGTCGCTTTCTCACCTCGATTCTTTTTCTCAAAATTTTAGTATTGATGTTTTTACAGTTGACAAGGGTGGTATGGTTGCCAAAGTCGTCCTGACAACTTTGGCCCAAATGAATGAGAAGTTATCTGTTCTCGAAAAAACCATGGCGAAACCTGTAGCTGATGTTCTAGAAGACGAAGATGACGATCTTGCTTTTCTTCCGGTAAAAAGCATTGATGATTTCGAGAAATTCGAGAGAAATCTGAAACAAAACAAGGACGTTTTCAGGAAATTGGTATTTTTTATTTTATAAATATCATAAACCAATGCCATCATTTACATTTCGTTTCAAACAGGTATCCATGATTACCAGATTGGGAAAAAGAAATACTAAAAACTCACAAAGTGATTATGTAAGAAGGGCGTGGGGATGCGTGATCGCAAACTCTGTAGCTAAAGAGTTAAATTGGCTGGGTCGACCAAATAAACGGGTAAATAATGGATTGGGGAAACGAGGAATTAAGGAGTCCCTAGTCACCAAGGCCATCCAAAGTAAACCCTATTCATAATTGCAGTAGAAAAGTAACAGTGTATTTTTTTTTATGTTTTTAGGAGGAATATCAAGCAATAAAGACTTTCGGGAAATGGAGATATCAGCTTTTGAATCCGAAACCAAGACATTTCTGAAGAATTCGAAAGCAACTTATGACCGAAAAGCGAATGCTCCAAGAAAAGATGGAGAAGACAGCAAAGACACAACTGAAAATTACTGATACCAGAAGGATTGAAAATTATTACCATAAAAAATGCAGAAGTCAAAGTCAGCGAGTAGAACCTACCAACCTGGATTTAATATCAAGAAAATGTTAATTTTAGTTACGTTTTTTATGAAACATATGTACTGTGCCACTGTGGTATTCTCAGAAAGCGTTGACATTAATGTGCGTGTATTTAATACAGATTTGTTTTCTAATGAAATTTTATTTATTATTTTTGCGATTATAACGGTTACCGAGTTCTATATCATAAGAAAATAAATTTGATGAATTGTCTCATACATGTCTTCAAAGATATCTTCAAGATAGCCTAAAAGATATCTTCCATACATGACAATAGACTACGGAAAAGATATCTATAAGATAGCTAATTAGTAGATGTTTTTCTGTCTGGAATATATCTTAAAGATAACTTGTTCTGCTAGGGTGTGTCATGATCCGCATTATCTGCTACGTGTTGCACGAATGAGTTTTTTTTAACGCAAAGATCTGTATTACTCATTAGTGCAGCATTTCTTTCAAATCGAACTACTTCTGAATACGATGAGCAAAATCCCAGGGCATGGAGGTGGTCAACCAAAATTTTGGATGAATACTGACTATGGAGTTGCACTCCCAGACCTATCTGCACAATATTTTGAAAAAAACTTTTAATGTATAATAAATTTGTAACTTTATTAAAGCACACCTGTAAAGGGGCAATCATTGTGCGCGGTCTTGCCGCTTGCATAATTGATTGTCCAATAGACATTATTTTCTTTTTGCTGGATTTCGCAGGAAATAGTTCATCAAGTAAAATTTGTAATTTGATTGAACAAACGGACAAAGATTCTTCTTGGCTGGACAGGCTTTCTCCTATGTTGTAGTTTTCCATAGAGAATGACATTCGTAATATGTGAGATCTAATAATTTTAGCTGCCGCTTTGAGGATATTAATTTCATCTTCGACACATTTTGAATTATAATTCGCATGATATTCCTTCAATATGCAAGCTGCTGTTTGGTAAATACACACAACTTCAGCAATACCATTTCCTGATGACATTACAATTAAATTGTCTCCATATTTTTCAATTAATTTGGCCTTCATGAATATAGTGCTGTATGGTTCAACACCGAAACTTGACATGAGGTCACATAGCTGTAACATTGTGTAACTTTCCATTTCTTCATTATTTTCAATATGTTCACACATTTTGTGTTTTCTTGTTTACTTATCCACCTTGTGATTTTTACTTTACTCACGTAATTTGTCCTGCACTTTTCATGTACAAATATTCCATCTTTGAAGTGAATACAGCGATCTTTTTCTGATCTATAAACTGCAGCATGTTTTAGAGATTCAATTCCTTTTTTACCAATGGGTACTAAATCACCTACTGAAGTACTGCACAAAATACATGTAGCACACGACATTTTGTGTAACATTCATTATTTACTTTTTGAAATGAAACATACATGGCGTTGTAAACAAAACGATGACAACGCTCGTGGCGGCAATTGTTGAAACCTTACTTTTACAAAGGCCAACTCCTAGACTAAGTTTAAGTATAAATAACTTTTAAAAAAAGTTCTATTAACACCGTAATTAATCAATAGGTTCTTATACGCTAGGATGTCCTTTATTTTTTAAAAGCAATAGAAAAAATTTAGTTCCTATAGATTATAGGTTATTTTAAGTTTACTTAGGGACTATCGGGCTTATGACCCCTTGTTAAACCTTTATGGCGGCAGTGTAAAATTTTTAAAAATGTAACAACTTGTAAATTCGACAACTTTAACACCATTTGACAGAAAACATTTATATTTAGTGATATGATGTAGCATATCACAAGGTATCATTTCATGATTTTTTTAATTTTTAATATTTAATTTCCAGTGTTTAATTTATAGTTTACTTAAATTTTTAATTTAAATTCAATATATTTAATAGTAAATACAATTATTTCCATGGAAGGTTTGGAACAAGGATTTATTAGCTTGATAGTAGTACAGTTCATTTAAAAAATGAATTCTTGCAATTTGTTTTAGGTTAAGATATAACTTTACTCCACTATTGGATATAAGGCAATTTCGCTTGCCTTTATCTTACATCTTATAGGACAATGAGCCTCCAAACCGGTAGGCGAAATGGGGGGGAGGGGAAATTGCTGTAGAAGAGCGTTTGCTTTATATGCGTACGCCCTTGAAAATGACCGTTGACAAAATGGCAACGCTTACTTCGCTTGCATGCTAAGAATTCCTTATCCTATTTAACTTTTTATTGCAGAATATTAACGGTCATTTTTGACTGAATACAGTTCATTTAACAAATAATTAAATTTAATAAATCTAAATGTAGTTTAACTTTTTCTATTGTAAATTTGTCGTACATCTTGCAACACAGAGGGGGTTGCGGGGGATGATTCGTATCTTGGAATCTCAGCCCCTTTGGTGAATCATCCCCCTCCCTAGAAGGGTGAGGACCACACCCATCGTAGCCCCTCTATGATGCAAGTCGTAAGAAGAATAAGTAATAACCCAAGTAAAATCGCACTCACATTTATGAGATGATTAATTTTTTGATAAATGAACTATATATTGTAAAAAATTTCGGTTAAAGTACTGAAAAAAAAATTTTTATCATAACGAGTTCTTAAGCTGCAAGTGAATTAAGCGCTGAAATTTTGTCAACGATAATTTTCAAGGACTGAAGGATAAAAGCCAACCCGCTTGTCTCGAACATTTTCCCTCCCATCTTGCCTACCGGTTGGGAGGCTCATTGTCCAGAAATATGAAAGAGTAGGAATAAAAAATAGGCCTACCCCTAAGAAGAAATAGGACTGGTCAAAGGAGAAATAGGACTGTTCAAAATGTGTTTAAAAATCAGTCCTATTTCTCCCAGTCCTATTTTTCCAGTCTTATTTCATTTCGGTCCTATTTCATCGGCTGCCTTTTAAAATCGTAAAATACAGTGGGGTCCCTTTTGTTTTCTTCCTTTTAGTATTCAAGAAGGAGCTCAATTTGTTCAAGACTTCTGTTAACAGCATATTCGAGAGCTAGCCATCTTTTCTGACCAAGTAAAAGAAATACGTGCTCAGGGATATCATACAATTTTTTAAACCTCTTATAGGTATCTCTCCGTTTAGCGCTACGGCTGAAATGCGTACATGACCCTCTTACGAATTCTTCAATCAATTTCGGCAATTCAAGACAAGCTTGATTAGAGCATAAATGAATGCTGTGGAAAGAGCACTTGATGTTGATCAAATGAGGGATGTGCTGTTTTAGAATGACAGACACTAAATTGTGGATCCCAAACATTGTGTTACAAGTGTCAGCACAAAATGCAATTAAATTGCAGGTAGGCAGATCTTCTTTTTCAAAGGCCTCCATCAGGGACGAACTAATACCCTTGGCTGTGGCATCATTTACTTCAATAAGGTCAAAGGGTTCAGCAACGAATCGCTTCTTACATTTGTCACAGTATTGAACAATCATGGCGAATTGATTGACAGTAGAAATGTCTGTGGATTCGTCTTTACCGACTGACCAAAATGTACCAGATTTTTTTTTCAGTGCGTCTTTCAAGTACATTCCAAATCCCTACAATAAAATATATCCATCAGTGGCTGTTAACTTTTACCATATTACCATACTAAATGTTAAAAAACTCCCCATATGTAATGATTTTTGTGTAGAATTTGGTGATAGTTGTAAGTGAGGGTGTGACACATGATTCTAATAGGCACACTCATTGTTAAGATGTTGAGCGTTGCTCTGGCAACCGGTTCGTCTGCTGGGTAAGGAAGGCCAGTGAGGAGGTTGCTATCGTCTGAGTGTAACGTTTCTGTCCTTGTGTGCGCAATACAACCAAGTTGATCTTAACATGGCGCAGATGGTAGGATCATCCGATCTCTATCCAAGTTATTAGTCATTGGGTGTAAAAAAAAGAAAAAAAAAAGAAACGACCTGACGTTCGTGAGTTGTAGCCGCTCATCCAACATTACACCAGACCTAGTGGAGAAGAAAACGCGAATCCAAGAAAATCCACCACATCCGAATGATTCGGCGTAATTATCCCTGAGAGATTTTCCTTGGCAAAGATTGAAGGCTATCCCGTGGTTATGGGCCCCAAAATGTTTATTGTTTCCCCAGGGGCTCCAGCCGGGTTTTGATTGGTTGTCAATTGGGGGAAATTATCGCGTGTAAACTGGGGAACTTTACGTTTTCCTTTATTTTTTATTTGATTCGCCGTATTAAACTACGTGTCTGGGCAAATTTTCAAGTCTGTTGGTGTTTTTCTTCATTTTATATATTTATTTATTCGGTAGAAATTCAAATTATTGTGGTTCCCGCCGGTTTGTGATTGGCTGCAAAATTGGGGGGAATTATCGCGTGTAAACTGGGGAACTTTTCGTTTTCATTTATTTCTTATTCGATTTGCCGTATTAAACTACGTGTCTGAGCAGAATTTGAAATCTGTTGGTGTTTGTGTTCATTTTTTAACTTTTATTTTGTGTTTGACTGTTTGTTTACAAATATTGTAGGCGGCTGTCGTTTGTCATTTGTTCTGAATGCTGTCATGCAGAGAAATGTGACTTTTGGATTTCGGATAAAATTTTTCTACTAATTTACACTATGATTCTATTTTCCTAGTTTCGAACGTTAAATAAAACACTCTCCGTACACCCCCCGAGACCAGGTTGCTAGAGAGGAAAAACGGTGAGCGAAGCGAGGGGTCGCATTTTCAACTTGGCAACACACCAACGGTTCGGCCAACGCAGCCCCACATAAATCTCGAAGGCCGACACCCAGTAACGTTTTATACAGCTGGACTAGGGGGAACTATCCTTCCTGAATTAGGCATCATGTCGAATGTGGATGAAGAACGAAACGTTGTGGTCGCCCCAACAACGTTAGAGGAGGTGCCTTCGGTGCCCAAAACACGTGGTTCAAACGTGGTCACGATGGAGATGGTGCAGGCGTTGTTGGCTAAACAAGCTGCCAAGCACGTGGTCGAATGAGAAAGGGAGCGGTTAGCTCATGTTGAGGAACTACGAAAAATAAACACCACGTTGGATGAATTGACACGCCATGGGAGGGTAAATCGCAGCGGCCATCCAGACGAGGAGGACCGCGGCTTTGTTAGTTAACGCCGCATCAACGTTTACATTCTGAAACAACTCCAAGCGGACACCTCGTTTCGTGACTTCATCAGCTGGCGGTCTAAGTGGAATGATCTCTACACCTTAGAACACCTGAACGAATTCCCGTCGACGGAACAAGTAGCGGCTCTACGGCTGGTACTGTCGACCGGAATGCTCCAGATGACGGAAATGGTGTTAAACGTTCGACCAAGTGGCACATTGACGCTGGACACCGTTCTAGACAAATTCAACGATATTTGCGGAAGCAAAGAAGTGTGGCATTGGATCGCGTCGAGTTCGATGAGTGTAATCAAATGGCAGGTGAGAGCTTCGATCTATATTACATTCGTTTGAAACGTATTGCTGTGTGTGCGGAACTATGCTCTACTTGTTGGTACACGAGAATGACAACCCGCACATGAGTGGAATGCGTGACCAGGAAACGTGAAAGAAATTATTGGCGATATCACCTTTCCCAAGCTTGTCAGCGGCGGTGGCACTATGCCGTAGTGAGGAGGCTGCTGGTGCAAACGAGTTATTATTTCACCACCCGCAAGGAGTGCTCCAAGTCAGTGGACACCCAGCGAGTGTCAAGTCCTTCGGCGGTAGTAGTCGCAGGCGTCATCGTTCACGAAGTCGCCTCCGGTCATTGACATATGGCTCAAAGACTAACGGTTGCGCTAGTTGCGGCTATGCAACCCACACCACGGATCGTCCTTTATGTCCCGCGATTGGCAAAGAGTGCAAAGCTTGCAATACGGTAGGACATTTGGCCGCCGTGTGCCCTTCGCGAAAGGTATCCCAGATCCAGGCTGCAGAGATCCAACAGCGTCGAGTGCAAGTTTTAAATATAACAGTTCCGCCAGGCTCCGACTATTATGGTCGAATTGTTAAGACCAGATGGGACTGTGATTGCACCACTTAGTGCCATTCCAGACTATGGCGCGGAAGCTACAATCATGGGCTTGAAACAGCTCCGCCTTCTGGGTGAGGACGTCAACAATCTCGATCACCGTGTTACCGATTATTTGGTGGCTATCATTGGAATTGGCTGGACGCGTCACAGTCACCCTCAGATATGGCAAACAGGTCTCCACCACCCCAGTCATCGTTTGTCCCGAACAAGACGGAATATTGGTATCTTAATTCACTTGTGTCGATGTGGGAATCCTCCCAAAAGATTTTCCTGAGCCTATTTGGCCATCCCTCTCCCAAGTGCGCAGCAGTTCATCCTGTTGAAATTGCCCAATAAAATATATGACAGGACAATTTAGTGCAGCGTGATTACCTTTATTGCAACTGACATGAGATAGAGAGAGAACGCACTTGACATGAACATGACATGAGTATTCAGACGACGAAAAAGGAATACGGGCATCATAATAAAGAAGCCTCTGCTTGCCTCCTTTTTCAACACACCCACTCAAGCATAGGCAATAAACTTTTTAACAATCATGGACAGTAATATTAATCTCTTCTCTCAATTTTGAAAATCTTGGTCCATTAAGGGCTTTCGTCAGAATGTCGGCCAGCTGCACATCAGTATTAATGTAGGTGACGTCAATAGCCTGTTCCTCTTGCAGAGCGCGGAGGAAATGAAATTTAACATCGATGTGTTTCGTTCGCTGATGAAACTCCGCATTCTTAACAAGTTTTATTGAAGACTGATTGTCACAAAATAGAGTAGTAGGTGCAGATTGCGGCAGACGAAGATCTTGAAGAAGACGTCTCATCCATACCACTTCTTTGGGGGCCGTGGCAGCAGCCACATATTCGGATTCAGTGGTTGATAATGAGACACACTTTTGCTTTTGACTTTTCCAGCTTACACTGACTCCATTTAGCAGCAGAACAACTCCAGTTGTCGAACGCCTGTCATCGAGATTTGAAGCAAAATCTGCATCGGTGTAGGCCAGGAGCTCATTTTGAGAGTCAGAATTTCTAAAAATGATTCCATAATTCAGGGTCCCCTTCAGGTACGAAAAAATCCGTTTAACGGCGTCCCAGTGAGCCTTTGTTGGAGAACTAGAAAACTGTGAAACCTGGCTGACAGCGAATGCAATATCAGTTCGGGTACAAGTGACAGCATAAATAAGAGAGCCGACAGCTTCACGAAACGGCTCCAACAACGTTTGACAGTTAGACGAGTCGCATCCAAGATTTTTTGATAGACGCGTAAATGGATCCGCAGGGACGACGCGTGTGCTGCAGTCAGATAGGCGAAATTTTTCAAGAAGTCGCTTGATGTAGTTTTCTTGAGAAATATGAATAGTTTTCTTCAATCTGTCTCGAACTATCTGAATCCCCACAAAACAATCAGCAGGACCAGACGTCATCTCAAATGGTTTGGCTAGAAAATCCACCACACTGGCAAGTTTTGAGGGATGACTACTACAGACTAAGCCGTCGTCGACCCAGATCGCGATCACTGTTAGGCATTTTTCTTCTTTTAGAACGTAAACACACTGATCTGCACTGCTGCGGACAAAACCAAAACTAGTGAGAAAACTGTGAAACTTCAGATTCCAGGCTCTAGAAGCCTGTTTAAGTCCATACAGGCTACGCTTTAATTTGCACACTTTTGCTTCATGACCGGGAGAAATGAATCCTTCGGGTTGAACCATGTATAGGTCTTCGTCCAAATCTCCATTCAAAAATGCAGTTTTAACATCGAGCTGTAGCATCTCGAGGTCCAACACAGCAGCTATGGAAAGAATGACACGTAAAGATTCATACTTCACAACAGGCGAAAAGGTTTCATGAAAATCAATTCCGGGGCGCTGCGTAAAGCATTTCGCGACAAGCCTGGCTTTGAAACGACGAATTTTTCCTTCTCCATCTAGCTTCAACTTGTACACCCATCTGTTTTGAATGGCTTGTCGACCAGGTGGCAGGTTCGTCAGCGCCCAGGTTTCGTTATTTATCAAAGAATCAATTTCCTCTTCCATCGCAATCTCCCATTGGTCTGCTTGAGGGGATTCCATGGCGCTCCTAAAATTTGTCGGCTCTTCCACGGCACCCAGAGCAGCGAATTTTGCGTAGAACTTGTTTGTAGACTCGTCAATCCACCTTACCGGTGGTCTCCGAATTCTTCGTCCGAGGAAAGGTTCTTGCGTTTCACCAGTTCTAGGGTTTCCGGCCAACTCTTTCGTGTTAGCTTCTTCACGGCTGGGGTTGGAAGTTTCCACTTCTTGAGACTCTATGGATAAAGCCGGTTCATCTTGAATGTTCTCTGATTGAATGGAGACATCGAGTTGTGGGGCTTGAGGCAGTCTCATTTCCTCTTCAAAACAGGAATTGGCCACAAGCTCAAAAATACTATTTGGCTGCTCGATCTCAACTGCCCGATCATCTAATTCTTGAAAAACAACATCCCTGGAAATCAAAAATTTACGACTTACAGGGTCCCAGGCTCTAAAAGCTTTTTGAGTTTCACAGTAGCCCACATGATGACATTTCACTGCCTTGGGATCAAACTTGCTTCTTTTTTCTTTTGGAATGTGCACATACACCGTGGATCCAAAAACTCTGACGTGGGAAACATTCGGTTTGACTCCCATCCATACTTCATATGGAGTTTTTCCCTCAACGGATCTGGTCGCCACCCGGTTGAGTAGATAAACGGCACAGTAAGACGCTTCCGCCCAGAGCTCTAAAGGTAAAGAAGAGAAATGAAGCATACTTCTAGCCGATTCGAGTACCGTCCTGTTGAGTCTCTCGGACACGCCATTTTGTTCTGGGGTATATGGAACAGTTGTCTCATGGCGTATGCCATTCTTGAGAAGCCATGTTTCAAACTCTTTGCCAACATATTCACCACCATTGTCACTTCTTAGACAGACAACTTCATTGCCTATTTCAACTTTGACTCTTTTCACAAATTGCTTGAAGAGTTCAAAAACTTCTGATTTTTGTTTGATGAAGTGAATGACATTATAGCTACTGTAGTCATCTTTGAAGGTTACAAAATACTTAGCACCACCAGGGGAGGGGACTGATACCGGTCCACAGACATCTGAGTGAATGAGGTCACCAATTTTCTTACCTCTAGTTCGACCACCGGTCGGAAAAGAGAGACGGTGATGTTTTCCATAAATACACCCTTCACACACGATGTCCTTTTTAAAATCTTCGCTGAGAACAAGTCCATCAGCCATGAGATTTTCAGCCATCTTCTTTATTGTAGAAACTGCAACATGACCGAGACGTCGATGCCAGAGGTGTACTGATTGGGGTGTCGATTTCGCCAGGGCTGAGAAAGATTCCATCTTGGGTTCGAGTGTGATTGACTTCCCATGACAGCTGATGACATCTAGAGTGTACAGATCATTATCATTACTCATTCCGGCTAAACGAACTGCACCGTTCTTGATCAATTCAACTCTACAGTCTGTAAAGACAGCTTTAAATCCTTGACTAGTGGCTGCCTTGATGCTAAATAGGTTGACACCGAGTTTAGGGATGTGCAAAACCTTTTGAAGGACTCCTCGATTGTAGCTTCCGTCTACACAACACATGACCGGGACGTCACCATAACCAGCAACTTGTAAAGGTTGGGAATCCTCTCCTATTCCGGAAACCGGCCAGGTTCCTGCTTTCACGGGCACATAGTTCATAAAACACCATTCTTGATCAGACATATGCCTTGACGCTCCAGAATCAGCAATCCAGTTCCGCCTTTTAATTTTTGAGAAGAAACTATAGGAACGAAAAGCATAGTCACCAGACCAGTCTTGATGTGATTCTTCTTTGCGAGTAGGAGACATATGGTGGGCGAATTTGGCTTGCGTTTCGTCACCATGCACTTTGAGTGACTGGGCCATTTTCAAGTCAAAAGATTTCTGCCAGCATCTTTCTTCAATATGGCCTTCTTCAGTACAATAGTTACACTTCCTCTTGAATCTTACTTGCTTATTAGACATCTTACTTGCATCAGCTTTGAGCCTAAAACCAGACTGTTTGGAGAAAAAGGCTGCATCTGACGAGCTGCTATCTCCAAAAACTTTATTCATACTTTCTTCTCTGATGAGACGAGTTGTGAGAAGCTGTAAAGTTTTCTTGCTTGTCTCTAGATTCTCCCATGCAGACAAGAGTGGCCTAAAACTGGGAGGAAGAGTACAAGTAATTTTTGTAATTATCTGTGCTTCAGTGAGAGGTGACCCAAGGTCATCAAGTTGTCTTGCGAAAGTTTCAACAACAAGTTTTACCAACAAGTTGTTAACATCTATTGGGAATCGAAAACAGAAAAAGTTTTAAATCCAAATAATCAAGATTTTTTTTTATAGATATGGCATACCTTTGTGATGGGATAGCTTTCATCGGTCAACTCGGACTCGTCAACTGAGCAAGTTCCTTTCACTAAAACAGCATCACAATGAAACGGTACTTGGTCATCTAATGGGTTGATGCACAGAATGTCTCCAGGTACGAGTGTTGAGTTAAAATCCTTTTCTCTGCATCACAAATGTATTTATATTTATAGAAACGATTAACTCTAGTAGCTTTCGTTTACCTGTTCCGTGGCGGATAACAATGGCCAATCCTGCCACATGAACCTTTTTCTTCAATGCAACCATGTGCTAGTTTCACCAGGGAAAATAATAATTTTGGAGTACTTTTCTTCTTTCGTAAACATTGGAACCAACTGCAATCATCGTGATTGCCAGAACCAGACATGAGTAATCGTAATAAGCTTGAGCCATCAAAACGACGATAGTGTAGAATTGAAAGAGGTAGAAGGGATTGGAAATCTTGTCGGCAACAGAACAATTAGATCAACTCATATTTTTTTAAATTCCTACTCACATTCGAAGTACCTCTTTAAGAATAACATGGTAAATAGGTCTCATTGTAATCCGGATAAAATTTGCTCCGTATTTCTGCTGCCTTTCGTTAACATCTTGCATGTTCAATCCATCGTATTTTCATGAAATGATACATTCAATGTTGGCATCGTAGCATCTGCGACAATCGATTTTGCTGTTTTAGTTTTTGATCAAACTTATGACATTAGTTTAGATATACGTACTGAAATTGAGTAAACTCGAGTGTTTCGATATCCCATACGTATTTGAACCTTTTGTTGACAAAAATTCGAGTTTTGGGTTGCAGGATCGGGCCGCACCTTTCCTCCTGTGCATCTTCTTCAAAAAATACCCCAAACGAATCCTTTTTGTGTTTTCGATCGTACAATTGTTTCTTCTGTTTTATGGTGTAACTAAATCACTCTCAGTTAAAAGTTAAGTTGCTTGTAACTTGACTAGTATTTTTGAAGCATGTTGAAGGGGACATTCCTTGTAAAACATCCACATTTTTATGTCCTTTCGTGAAACGAGTAGTATGAGTAGTAGACCGAACGTTAGAAGCACGGCTAGACATGCCAAAGCACACATGCCTCATTGGACCTGGTATCCTTTCACCTCCAATTGGTCAGTTCCATCTTCATTGATTTTGACGGGCAGCGAGTTGCTCTGTCCCATTACGACGACTTCACCAACATTCAACTAAACAAGCACATCTGTGTACGTATATTCCCTGCGCCTTTTGCTCCGTTAACTATTGGGCCCAAAAATCTTTATTAGTTGTGTATTATCGTGTTAGAATGAAAGACAAGATAAGACCGGCGACGGCAAAATATTTTGGCCTAATAATGCATATTACGGCAACCTGTTTCTATCCGGTGCAAGAAACATGGTGATATCTACTAATTTCAGAACATACTGAGTCACTTCCGCTTGTGATACAGAATAATAGCTGCTAAAAAATAATGTAAAAATAGAAGTGGAATTTGAAAAAGAGAGAAATTAAGTTTACGTAAAATTAGAGCAAATCGAAATCAAAACATGAAATTTAAAAGTCATCATGCGGCTCTTAATAGTAAGCATCTTTTCACCCTGGCACGCCCGTAATCTACCTTTGTTGCTATGCTTTATGTTTATTGCCTGTGAACTATGAACATACGAGAGGTTGTGCAATTAACAAATTGCTTCTCGATTGTAGTTGTGAAGCTTGACTCTCCGGGTGAGAGTAGGCTTCCAAAATAAGACGAGATAGAAAGGGGAATTTTAGGTAGACTTTCAGTGTGTGCATAGTGACAACTAGCAGCGGTAGAGTAGAACGCGGCGGGTCGGGGCACAAAACAGTTTATTCACACAAACACTTACACTTACAAAATTAAAAGAACTTGTCGAGTCGAGCACTAGATAAAGACTGAATTCGTCAGGGTTTTGGGGAAACATTTTATACGGGAAAACAAGGTCAGTTTAATTTAACATACGGGGAAAGGTAGAGAATATTTTAGTGTAAATTTAACACTAAAGTGTAAAAAGGTACCGGGTAAGGGTTTTCGGGTTAGGGTTCTCCGTGGGAACCAAGGTCGCACATCGGAGGTGTGAAATCGGCGGTGGTAAAAAAAGGTTCGCGGCTGATCGTTCCTTACATACCTTACGGCCGTGAAAGATTGCGTCCCGCAATCATGTTGCAGGGTTTAGGGGAAGAGTGGTTTCGCTGTCGAACGAGTGGTACCCCGAAGTTTCGCTCGGTGAATCGGATATATTGATGACTTCTATCTCGTCGTGCACTGGGGCATCTTCTTGTGCCCGAATGGGAGATGATGGCGGCTCCCAGATGGTTTCTTCCATAGGGTTGACGTGATCGTACCTTTCGGACGATGGAGTGGAGCACCTGGGAAGATGGTCTTCGTAGACGTTTTCTTTCGCGTAACCGGTGTTGACATGGTAACGGGTGGGCACGTATTCTTGTATACGATAGTCTTCGTCGTCAGTGATGAAGTGCCCTGGGGTGACCGTAATAAGCCATGAATTTTTATCCTCTTCCATGGTTACCGCCTTTCTTTTCTTGCTGTGGTGGCGCTCGATGCTGTCGTTTAGCGCTGCCGATTGTAAATTACGCTTGCAGGCAGAGGGTTGATGATCGTCTTTGTCGTCTCCTCCTCCGTGATACCGGACGCAGATGAAGGTGGCGCCCGAGCAGTTCCGATAGTTTTGATGAGTGCGCCACCCGAGGGTAGTTCGATGATATGAGATTTTCTTCTCGGGTTGAGGACTGGGTACGGCGGGTTGGCACCACGGGCAGGAATCTTCCGTATGGCTATGGTTGCAGACGGGGCAGGTTTCGTAGGCGTTGGCCATGGTTCCTCTAGCTGCTACGGGTTTGGTGTAGACTGATTTTTTCGAAGACACGTCGGGGCTTAAATAACGCGAACGGGTGAACAGGGTTAGGTAAGCGGGCGGGGCAATGGTTAGGTGAGCCAATCACGGATCGTGGGAAAAAACGGACTGCGGAAGGTAAACCGTGGGAAAAAATGTAAGGTGGAAGGGGGTTATGTCCAGGTAAGGTCGTCCGTGGGAAAAGGGTTACTACCATGGGAGCAGGTCGTAGATATGGAGCGGGTAATCTGCAGGAGGTGGATTGGAATTTTGTACCCGTGAAAGAGTGGGAACACATATTGCGGAATTATTAAACGAATTACATGGTTTTACGCTATTTTAGGAGGAACAATGGCGCTATATTTTGAATGAAAAATTCTGTTAGTGCATTTGTGATGTCTAGTTCCGCTACCTGGTGGCTGATGGTTACAGTTAGCGCTACTTTTGACAATAGAACGGAATTTTTTATTTTGTTGTCTAGGTGAAACGAGGTTTTTTTTTTTTTTTTTTTTTATTGTTGCTGGAGTAGAAGGGCGGCTTGCCGGTGTGAGGAACCTGCTCTTCCATCTGATATCCTATTTATTGTCTGGGATGTCTCGGAAGTGTTGCTTTGCGGCATTGCCGGAGGGACGTTGATGATATTTATTGGTACCGATGGTGTACTGTTTGTGGCGCTTCGGCCGCCTGTTTCTATATCCGCTTCTCTTGTGGCTCTTGTTGCCAGCCAACTGAAGGGGTTGCATGTCGATAAACAGGGTAGACATGGGATGAATCTCGACAGAATGGATCCTAGTTCACAGAACCGAAATCCTAGGGCTAGGACGATACCTATTCCGGATAATGAGCCGTAGGTTCTAAGCCAGCTTCCGACTCTTGCCATAAAGGAGACGTGTGGTGCGTCGTAAGCGCTTAGTAAGACGTTGCTGACCCGGCGCGTGAGTCTTATGTCATTAGTGCTGTGTTCGTGGACCGTTGCTAGAATGTCCGCCATGGCTTCGGCTGGGCTCAGCGGGTTCTGTTTTAATGCGGGATGTAGTTGTAGTACTGTGCCGAGCGTATTATCCACTTCGTACGATAAGGCGTTAATTAGCTTGGTGCCTTTGATTGCTACAGAGGGCACGATGGGTTCCCAAGTTCCATTCCTGTAGCTGTGAGCGCGGCCGTTAAAGTTGACGAAATCGGAATGCCAGTAGCACTCCCTGTACTCCGTTAGCTCCCATCCTCCCACACTGATGGTGGAAATTCCTACTTTTGGCTGGGGACCGCAGTCAGTAATGGGTGTTGAGAAGGGGACTACCCGGGGGGTGCACTGAAGCACTGCGACGTCTTTACCGGTTGGTTGTAGTTTCGTGCAATTGGGAAGATTAAGATAACTGGCGGCTAGCCAGCCGTTGTACTGGGCGGTGGCAATAACATTTTTATGCGCAGTCTCCCGAATTTGACACTGGAGTGCTCGGATTTCTTCCGCTAGTCCATTTGACATTTCTACTGCGACATCTCGGATGTACTGCGTGTGCGCTACGGCGTCTATTTCTGCGCGCAACAGAGTTGAGATGTTCATATTTTTATTGCCTATTTTCGCATCACTTTTGGAACTGTTCGCGTAAATCCAAGAAGCGACTACGCGATCCATTCCTAATACCGGTCGAAAGTTTGAGAAATTGGTGGCCGGCTTGCAAAGTCCGACGCTGACATTTTTCACTACGAAGTCTAGTTGTTTGTTAGAATCACGGATTCGAAAAATTTTGGGGTCTGTTGTTTCGTACAGCATTGCTAGTCCTTCTTCAACTTGCTTGGCTTGGCATTTTTGGGATTCTTTCAATGAATTGTCCCACACTATGGTCACGAGATTGTGCACGAAGGAGCCGTTGGCGGATGCCGGAATGTCTCCTATGGGAGAGCTAATAACGCAGTCCGAGCATTCTGTTTCGAGGACCACTTCTTCTAATCGGCAGTTTATCAGATAGTCCGTGCTGGTTTGCAGCCAACTACCTTGCACATGGGGCGAGCCTTCCAAGGACCATTTGTTGGAACCTAAAGTGTTCATAGGCTGTCTGTCGCACAGCCGTGAGTCACGTAATCTTCGGCATTCGGCCGCGGTGACGTCTAGCGGCGTGCGGTGTTCCTTCACGTGGTCCCACTGTAAAAAGTCAAGATACACGGTTTTGCTCATCTTCCACAGGGTACATGTGTGTGCTAAAAATCTCTGCGCGACCGGGAGTGTGGAATACACGTTATAATATACTCAAACAGGGGCCGTTGAAGTGATTTTGTGTTTACATCCTTCGTCAGCAAACTGAATGAATCCTTTATGAATGGCATTGTCGCAATCGCAGGTCGTAGCGTTGAACGCTAAATTCAGTCCACAACAGGCGGCTAACGTGAGGATCTGAAAAACACTGTAAGGTGGAGAAGCTCATGAGTTATATGATCATAGTCAACAGTTCCTTCTTCAGCATGCGACACATGTATATACGGCAAAACTTTTTCGACTATCTTCTTGGCGGGCGTATTGACGACCATGGCCGTAGCCCTACGCGTCTTTCCGGTCTGGCTGGCTGTGCCAACTCTTCGTCGCCCTGGTCTGGCGGCGTGAATCCGAAAAACGGGTTTGAGATGTTTATTTCATTTTCATCTGTCGGGAGGTCTAGGGAAAACGCCTCCAGAGGGTAAGAGAACTCGGCTGTGTCGTCTTCTACCGGTGTGAGCTCTTCTTCCTCTTCTTCTTCAATTACTTGTCTTGCGGGATTTAGCCGGAGGTCTTCAAAGTCGGGACAGGGGTCGTCCCTCCAGATCATAGCTTCTAGTAGTGGTTTGATTCGGTTGGTGTGAACTAGCTGCGGGGCCGTACCTGGTGTTGCCTGTATCTCCACTGTGTGGTTCGGGTTAATTTTGGTCACTCGATACGGGCCTTGGTATCTGGGATTTAGTTTACGGCTGGTCCCGGGTTTGATGGTTCGTACGTCGAGGAGTACTTTATCCCCTATTTGGTATTCGAACGTTTTAGCTCGTTTGTTGTATTGTTCCTTTTGCTGGGTTCTTGCTTTCTCTAGATTTTCCTTTACGAGGTCAAAAGCCTTAAGGAGGCGTTTCATCGTTTGGCTCTTGTAGTCTTGCGGTGTAATAGGATCGGAGGAGGTTGGCTGCAACCATCGGTCGATAGGCATGACTGCATCCCGTCCATGATTCAGGAAATACGGTGTTTCGTGCGTTGAACAGTTGATTGAATGACGATAAGCGAATGCTACGTGTCCCAACATGTCTTCCCAGTCTTCGTATCCTTCGGAGATGTACTTTCTTAGCATTTCTACGACGGTTTTATTGAAACGTTCGGTTAATCCATTGGTTTGTGGATGATACGCGGTGGTGGTGCAGTGTTTGATGCGAAGAGCCTTGCAAAGTTCGTTGAATAGCTCCGATGTAAAATTCGTGCCACGGTCTGAGATGATTACCCGAGGAGGGCCATGGTAGTTTATGACTTTGTCCACTAGGGCCTTACATGTTGTTACTGCGGTTTGGTCTGGAAGCGCCACGACCTCCACCCATTTGGTAAAGTAATCTGTTATCACAAGTATGTGGTTATTTCCTTCGAAGGATGTAGGGTTAATAGGGCCCAAGAAATCTAGTCCTAATGTTTCGAATGGGGCTTGGGCGGGTTGGAGCGAATATAGAAGCGCTCTGTTGTCTGATCGTCGTTGTCGAGCGCACGTTTCACATTTCTGGCAGTATTCTTTAACGTCTTCGAGCATGCTTGGCCAATAATACTTATCACGTAACCTCTGGCAGGTTCTTCGGTAAGCGAGGTGGCCAGAAAGCGGTGAGTCGTGATATTCTTCCATTAGCGCCTTTCGTAAGGATGCTGGTACCACCACTTGTTTCTGCACAAATTGTCGCCTCTTCTCGGAGTGAGGCGTGTACCACCTGCATAATATGCCATCCTCGACGGTAAATAGTTCGATTTCTCTTGCCCAGGTTGGCATTTGTCGTCGATCTTCTTCCCATAAAAGCCCATTTTCTAGGTACGCCTGGATGTCTTGGCATAAGGGGTCGTTCCTCTGTTCCTGTTTTATACTATCGGCGTCTTTGGGCTGCACTTGCACGGCTGCCACTGGAATCCGTGATAGGAAGTCGGCGTTTTCGTTTATCCGTCCTGGCCGATATCGTACCGTGTATTTTAGGTTACCGAGCATTATCGACCATCTGCCTAATCTCCCTGCTTCGTCCTTGAAGGTCTGAAGCCATTGCAGGGGCCAGTGATCGCTTACTATCACGAAGGGTTCGTCTTGTAGGTAATATTTGAAACGTTTTATCCCGAATATCAGGGCTGCTGCTTCTTTTTCTACCGCTGAGTATTTTCTTTCACTGTCGTTAAGATGTCTGCTGGCATACGCAATTGGCTTGTCCTTTCCGTCGATTTCTCGAGATAAGACGGCACCTAGTCCGTGATCGCTTGTGTCCGTGAAGATTATGAACTCTTTACCAAAATCCGGGTATGACAGCACTGGTTCTGTTATCAGGCTCTTCCTGAGGGTTTCAAAGGCTTTTTCCTCCTCCAATCCCCATTTGATCTCATCTTTGGGTTGCCCTTTTGACTGTACTAGCAGGGGGTGTGCTATGGTTGAAAATTTCTCGATGAACCGACGGTAGTATGAGGCTAGCCCTAGGAATGATTGAAGTTCTCTCACGGTGCATGGGCGTTTGTAATTGGCTATTGCTTCAATTTTTGTTGGGTCGGGGGCTACTCCTTCGGCTGATATGATGTGGCCAAGATAATTTACCTTCTCTTGCAGGAATTTGCATTTAGATAACTTGAGTTTTAAGTTAGCTCTCTCCAATAGTCCAAAAATTTCTCGCAGGTGCAGAACGTGTTCTTCGATGGTTTTGGAAAATACTATAATGTCGTCTAAGTAAACGAGGCAACTTTTACCGAGGACGCTTGTTAACACAAAATTCATCAAACGTTGAAATGTTCCTGGGGCGTTTGTTAGCCCAAATGCTAATCTATTCCATTCGTACAAATTATTGTCCACAATAAAAGCAGTCTTCTCTTTGGATTGCTCATCCATCTCTATTTGCCAGTACCCTGAAGCGAGATCTAAGGTGGAGAATAGTTTCTGTCCTTGCAGGAGGTCCAATACGTCGTCGATTCTTGGCAGCGGAAATGAGTCTTTTTTCGTGATGGAATTTAGTTTCCTGTAGTCGATACACAGTCTTTCTTCTCCCGATTTTTTCCGTACCAAAACAATGGGCGATGCCCAAGGAGAAACAGATGGTCGTATAATCTTGTGTCTGAGTAGTTCTTGGATGATTTCCTCCGCGACTTCTTTTTGTCGTGGGGAGTTCCGATAGGGCCGTGAGCGGAGAGGTCCTTTGCCTTGCGTGTCGATCGTGTGCTTGACTAGTCCTGTCTTTCCGAGATCTTCTGTTTTGAAAGCAAACAGATGGGCGTGATTTTCGAGGAGCTCCAGTAGGGCTTGTTTTTCTTTGCTCGGAATTTCTGCCAGGGCTTCGTCGAAGACGTTGGGGTCAGTCGGCGTGTTTTGGTAGGAGCAGGAGGCAACTGTGTGCTGTGTTTTTTCTTCGGTGAAGACTACTGTACCTAATACTTGAAAGGCTGGTATCGTGATTTGTTTGTCGGTCTCGTTGATGATGACGATGCGAAATAATCCATTTCCTTGTTTCTTCGAAACGAAGGGGTCAAGGCGGACTCCCTTCGGGAGTTCTGGAGCTGGTATAAATGAACAGGCGATGTTCGGGGGTAGCTTTCCGCCCCCCCGTTCGCTCTCCACCACTTGGGCTGTGTATGGAGGAATAGTGATTTTGCGCGGAGTTATCATAACGGGCTCATGAGTAGGTTGATCCGATTTTCTCATCCGATAAATCGTCTTCTCACTGCCGTTGAAGATGAACTTGTGACCGTAGAGTGCGTCTAAACCTAGTACGCAGTTCTCGGTAATATCGTCCACTACGATGAATGATTGAACTAGGAGATCGGGACTTTCTTCGTCCACTAGCTGAAATTGAAGGGTTACTGTACCCAGGGTTTTTAAGCGCCTGTTATTTATATCAAATAGCTCTACCGCTACTTCTGGAGAAAAATTCACTACGTTTCCACCGAGTGCCGAGTATAAATTGTTGTTTAGTAAGCTTTGTCCTGCACCACTGTCGAAAAGGGCTTCGAATGTTACTTCCCCTGCTTTTAGTGTTATTCTTGGAGGTCTGACTTTATTTTGCACACTTCTTACGTATTGGCGGGGCTTAGGATCGTTTCCACCGTTTGGCCCGACATGTCTATCGGTGGTTACTCGTTTAACTGTCCGGTTGCGGTGTTATTTGTTGGAGGGTTGTTTGCAGTAGGTGGTGGGTATTGCGGCGTTTGTTGCTGCTGCGGTCTTGGGGGCTGATTAAAATAGTCCCTCGGCGGTGGATTGTTTGGAGGTTGCTGCCCTGATGATGGTTGGTTTCCGGGAGCGCGACAGGAATTGCGGTTGTGTCCCCTACGTCCGCATATTTCGCACACTAGTCTCCTCTGGTATTGCCTCGCTGCACAGTTATTGGTGTCGTGTCCGTACATGTTGTGGTATGTACAGAATTTATCGGACGTGTCGTATTGCCCATTTCTCGGCTCCCTTCGCTCTGGTCTCCTCGTTTCGGCGTTCTTGGCGAGTTCTGATCTAATTACTTCCCTCATGAGGTCGGAGATGTCCTTTGCTTCGTCTTCTTTCCTTGCTAGGGGCCCTGCTGCGTCTCCTGTGCCTGGGTTTTCTCTTGAATTTATGAGTTCCAGAGCTGAATCGTGTCGTTCTGCTGTCTCGATCATCTGGTCGAATGAGGGGAAATCCTTGCAGAATAGTCGATCGTGAAGTTGGGGGGCTAGTCCGTTCATGAATTTATCCCTGCTCAACTGTTCGATTACTTCGTGGCTTACGTTCGGGTAGCCTCCTCTTGCAAGTTTCTGGATTCGGTGTGCGAAGTTCCTGATTGATTCTCCAGGTTCCCTTTTGCAGCTGTTGAACGAGGTTCGGTATTTGTGTTCCATGTTTTTTCCCATGAATCTTTCTTTGAGCGCTCGCTTGAGGGTTTCATAGCAGGTTGCTTCAACTGGGTGATGGAGTTGGTACTGTTCCAAGAAGTCTCCTGCTGGACCCACTAGTTTGGATCGGAGATATTTAATTTTTTTGGGTTCTTCGAAATCGCCAATGTCCAAGGTATTTTCGAAATGCCTTAGCCAGGAGTTGAAGTCGGCGTTGTTTCCTGGTGTGGAGAATACGCTAATTTGTGTCAGCAGCCGGGCTGCTTGTATATCTAGTTCGCTGATTGTTGATTGGTGGTGTCTGTAGTGAGGCTGTGGTTGGTGCGTGTTTGAGGTCATGTAGCTTGGTTGAGAGGCTATTGTTGATGCCGTCGTTCGGTAGTTCTGCAAGGTAGGGGCGATGGTACTGCTCATCGGATTTTGCCACAAGGTGGGGTTCGGTGTAGACGTATACTGGGGAGGGTTGGATGCTCGGGTTGTGTTGTTTCCTACTAGGGTGGCTACGAAATTTGCGGCTTCGTCAGTTGACCAGTTATTTCTGGTTAAAGCTCGGAATACCGCTACCAAGTCGTCTTCGGGATTGCTTGAGTTAGTACTGGCTTGAGGGCGCGGGTTATAGTTCATTGTGTTTGTGGTGTTCTGTCTTGTTGTCGTTGATAATTGAGGGGTGAATGATACTCTCTTTGAAACCGGAGGTGGGAGGTTTTCTGCGTTTCTCGGTGTTTCCCTATGTGTTGCTACTGTAGAAGATCGTAACTCTCTTTCTGCTAGTCTGCTTGTTGTTTTGCTTCTTGCCCCGGTTTCTTGTTCCTGGGTTGTTGAAAAGGGGTTTCCTCTACTAGTTACACGGATCGGGTGTGGTGTGAGGACGGAGTGCGGTATGTCTGCCTTAAAACTGGTTAGTTCCAGGTTAGGGTTTTGTCGGGAAGCCAGTGTGGTCGATTCCGTCTGACCTGCGGTTACTGGTGAAGGGTTTGGGTAGAGAGCTTCTGGTATCGGAGTTAGGTATGTTCTGAGGTTCAAAAATCGGAAAAGTTCCTTTGGTGTATAAAAATGCTCGCCGTACTGCTGTATCACTGCTCGGTATGATTTTCTGATTTGTTCGTAAGACAGTTCAGGTTGGCAATTAAGTTCCCTCAAAAATAGTAGTTCGTGTAAGATCTCTTCTTCTGGTACGTCTTCAAGTTGTAAATCGGCGTATTGTTTGTTAAAGCTTGGGGTGCCTGTTGTGTCTGTTTTTAGTGTTGTAAGGTTCTCGTTGAAGAAAAGTTGTGTGGCTTCGTTTTCTATTCCCTGCTGACCACGATCTTCTGCGATAAGTGCTTGAGCTTGTCTTAGAATTTCTAAAGGGGGTGTTCCGTATTGGTCGCTCTCTAGGTGCGTTGTTTCTTCTTCCCTAATTCTATCCCACTGAGCGACGAGGTTGTGCTCTTCTACTTCGTTGTCCGTTAGTAGGTTGATATTGCTAGGGGATTCGTTATCTGGGGCGATTTGTGGCTGTATCTGAGAATATACTATTTCGCTTGTAGGACCCTGATTTTTTCTGGCTCCTTTATTTTTGGTCGTGAATCCTGTAACTATTTTCCCAGCGCTTCGAAATACTTTTGTAAAATTATCCATTTACTTTTTTTTTAGGCGAATAAGTTCTAATTTCCTTTAGCAGTGGCGCTTATTGGTAAAAAATCAATAGATATTTGGCAATGTGGGAAAAAATTAAAGGTGGCGCTATCTGAGGTACCGGAAAGGTATAGGAAAATTCAAGTCTCTAACGGGGGTTCGGGGTTCGAATTTCACTGTCACCAATGTGAAGCTTGACTCTCCGGGTGAGAGTAGGCTTCCAAAATAAGACGAGATAGAAAGGGGAATTTTAGGTAGACTTACAGTGTGTGCATAGTGACAACTAGCGGCGGTAGAGTAGAACGCGGCGGGTCGGGGCACAAAACAGTTTATTCACACAAACACTTACACTTACAAAATTAAGAGAACTTGTCGAGTCGAGCACTAGATAAAGACTGAATTCGTCAGGGTTTTGGGGAAACATTTTATACGGGAAAACAAGGTCAGTTTAATTTAACATACGGGGAAAGGTAGAGAATATTTTAGTGTAAATTTAACACTAAAGTGTAAAAAGGTACCGGGTAAGGGTTTTCGGGTTAGGGTTCTCCGTGGGAACCAAGGTCGCACATCGGAGGTGTGAAATCGGCGGTGGTAAAAAAAGGTTCGCGGCTGATCGTTCCTTACATAGTCATAGATAATTGTGGTCGTTTGACATGCAATAGTCAATGCTTCAGTGTGCTTGATTTTTTCTAATGGGGAATATGTTGGGATTCACAAGCAGATAAACAAGTTCGTTCTTTCAATGGGTTTCAAAGGAAAAATTTAGGTTGACCGAAAACCCAAAGTTTTTGCGAAGAAGCTAGCGCCGTAAGGGACATCTAGTCTTATTGGCCGTAACACATGTAGATACGTATGCTATAATTTATCTCCTAGTACCGTAGTGTTCTAGATTCGGGCACCGGAGCTCTTTTATGAAGGATGTGTTGAAGATGTTTTTTTTCTTTTTTATGTCATGGGGCTATGAAGAGGACATCTGGTGGCCAGATTTGTCTTCAGATGGTGGGCAGAGGGTAGCCCTTTAGCCCCCACCTTCTTCTCGATTTTTCTTTGTCCTTTGTCTGTTCTGTGCTTTCTAGGAGTTTGTAGGGTGCATGGGAGCCATTTGTTTGAGCTTCGTCCGAAGTGTTTTCGTTTTTAAAGACTTCTTCTAGCATTGTTTCTGGTGTTGGTGGGTGCCTTAAGGTATGTAGTGGAACAGAGTGCTTGTTTGTTGTTATGTTTGTTTATTTTGATTGTTTTGTAGATTAGATTCTGTTAATGAGCCCTGTGTTTGTTAGGTATCTAACCAGGTGGTGTTGGATCTCAAATTGGATGCTGTGACTTAATTCGAGATTGAGACCCAAAACGTTTGATAGGTTGAAGCTGAGTTCTTTTGTGATGAAATACTGAGTGAGCTCTAATCTTTCCATCTCTAGGGCGGTGCAGCGTAGGAGGACATGCTCAGTTGTTTCTGGCTCTTCACAGTCTTGGCAAGTTGGATTCTGTTGGGGGCTCAGTCTGGCTATCTGAGCTTTTAGTCTGTTGGGTCCTGTTCTTAATCTGAAGAGGATACGTGAGAATTTCCTTGATTTATGTTGATGCCACTTCAAGGGTCCGGTTTGTAATCTTATGTGGGTGTTTTCTTTCTCGTGGCCTTCTTTTAATTCATTTAAATTTTCTTATTTCAGATATTGCTTGTATATGGCTACTTGCTCAGACCCAGAAAGTTTTGACCATTTTTGGAAATGTCAATCACTCAATTCTAGTTTAATCTGTGAACTTTTCGCAATGAACGCAAAGTCGTCGCAATCGAACCATCCCTCTATGACTCTGGTTCCCTTTTTTTAATGCTCTGTCCATCTAACGGTCCTATGGCAATCCGTTTTATTTTTAATAAAGCAATCCGTAAAACGGATTGCCATATGCCCATCATCTGAAGACAGATCTGGACACCAGATCGAATCTTCAGAGCCCCAAGTAGTAAAAAAAAAAACTGCATGAATTAAAAAAGAAACAAAACAAAAACTAATCAAAGCCTTATTAATCCACTGCCCCAAAAGATGGAAACATCTTCAGTATTGTCCAGTGACATATTGGAGAGGGCCACGTAATTACGTTGACGCACGACACCAATCTTGAAACCAGCTGTGTAATTGGGCTCGTCCCAACAGGGGAAAGCAGAACGTACTGATGTCGGTTGGAAATGAGTCGTCACCAAGTACCTATCAGCGTTATATAATCAATCAAGCAGGTGAATTCACGTGTTTTTTTCTAGTTATCATGTTCTGATTGTCATTTTCTACCCCCAAATGACTTCGATCTTGGTCCTTTTTGTGTGCAAATGAAACTCATTTATGGAAGGAAAGCGAGCTTTCTTTCCATCTTGAGAGCATCAGCTGGCAGTGAACCTTTTATGTGAAAAGGTTTTCTCCAATTCAATAAGCGTGTCACTCTACCAGTCTACTAGCAATCACAAAATGAAAAGAGTGCTGTTGTCCGGGGAAACCCAATCTTTGATTCTTACTCTTTTGACTACCTTCTAGGCCCTTTGTGCAAGACTGACAGAGCAGTGAAAAAAACCTCTTTCAACTCCTTATCAGCTGGTATAGGTTTTCTCTATAACAAACTTCCATTTATATTTCTCTTGCCTATTTAGACCTGGACAGCTAGCCCATAAATCTTGACTATATATCCATTTAAGAAAAATAACTACTCTGTGGCATGTCTTTATAGCGCCTTAAAATGGAACGTATTTCACCTTCATGACTTCCTATCCTTCACGCCATTTTTCCCCATTAATGTTTCTTAAAAGCCTCTTTCGTGCAGGACGACAACAACAACAACGCCAATGACTTAACCGTTTCACTCCACCAGGCGATTTGTAACTTGAGATGTAAAGCCCTTCGAGATCCGTGCGGACCATGTCCTCGTATCGCAGTGCCAACGAATAGTTGTTGCCTGGCATA